>NC_133820.1:103710854-104011687 GCF_047830755.1 Zonotrichia albicollis
AATCCAGATTTGGAACTGAATGTAGTGTTCATTTGACATGAGGAGGAAACTGACTTGTTTTCCAGTACTACTTTTTATTCAGTATTGGGGGTCCTTTCATTTATTAGTCTGTCTTCTCTGTTGTGTAAAAAAGATATTTTATTGCCAGAAAGTTCCAAAGTTCCTTGTTGCATTAAGAGTTGCTCTATTAGCAGGAGAAAGTAAGAAGTGCAAAAACTGAAGTAAAACTTAAACTGTGGAATGAGTTGGTGGGTACTGTAGTTGATTTCAGTTTTCAGGAATTTTAGTAATTTCAATAATATGTAGAGTCTCTTCATTTCTACTACTTAGTTCTTACGTGGCAGTATGTTGGTGGCACCTTTCATCAGACTTTTCCTGGTTTTGCTAAGATGATTCTAGATAGTAAAGTAATATAAGCAGATGCTGCTTTTCTTACTTCAGTGGAGATACACCCCATTTCTTGGATCCATAGGTTGAGTAGAGAGAGACTATTGAGCAAACATATGGACTAATGTGACATTTTTGAGTGATAGAGGCTAGTTAATACCTTACCCAAATAAAATTTAGCACTGTATACATTTGGAGTCGGAATCTTTATAGGGATTATCCATCATAGTGGAGCAAAGAGGTGAAGGAAAAAAGTAAATTTACAGGTAGGTGTTTGTAATAGCCACAGAAGGAAGCAGTATGTTGTAACCAAGGAAGAAAATCCCACCAGTTATTTTACTGGGGTGCTTGTATGAGCTGAGAGTTGTGGTTGCTTCAGCTACATTTAATACACGTTTAGGTTGTTTTTGTTTGTTTGGTTTTTTTTTTTTATTTTGCATCCTCTTCTCTGTATACTTCATATATTCTCCTGGAATGAGAAACTGTCCATCTCTGCTCCCTGTCTCCAGGGTTGTTTGGTATTTGTGTCCAATGACTTTGTGCTCTGTTGTCAAGGAGATGTGGAAATTAATGTCAGCCATGTACAAAGTCTGGTTCTGTCCTACTCAGTTTGGAGCCTTCACTTTGATTAAGTCCAGATAGTTAAACCAATGAATAATTAGATTTGTTACCATCTGAGGTGGTGGAAATCTGTGCCTAGCTCTGTCTAGGTCATCTTCCAGTGATCACCTCTCCTTCTTCCCCACGTGCACATCAGATGGCATTCAGTCAGTACAGGATGCTGCCTAGCTCCTGCCCAAGCTGCTTGCTTTAAAGTCTTTCTGTGAATTGTAACTTGGAGGAGACTGAGAGGTCTGTAAGTTTATGTCAAGTAAAGGGTAAATGTGAATGGTTTGAACTAATGAAGTGGAAATAACCTAGGAATTCTTTCCTAAATTTCAGTTGCAGAATATTTTAATGTGATTTTCTAGGGTCTGAAGTATTCAGTGCTTTTTCTTAGTTGGCTGGGAGCTTAAATCACCAAGTCTGGTAATTGTGCTCATTTGTTAGGGGAATGATCTGTAGGCTAAAAGAATATTGTTTGATTCTTGGAAATGCACATAACCTATAAATGTGCCTATTTGAGAACTAACCAAGTTTGACATAGTGCCAAGGACAAATAAGAAATTCATATTCTTAGCAGATTACATTTTCTTTTATAAAAGGTTTCTATTAGCAATTAAACTCCTTCTGTTGGGTCCTTCAGGCTAAGTGCTAGGGCATCTTTTTTTCCAAAGAAATAACTCTTGAGACTAGAGCTTACCAGAAACTTGTCTGTGATAGGCAGACTGACTATTATTTTTAATGTTTTTTTCTTGTTTGTTATCTTAGCATATTGAAACCCTAAGAAATGAGTGAAATATCTTTAAAATGTTCAAGCAGCAATGCTTTGGTTATGAGTCATGCTCTCTCTCCATCGTTTGATATTACTTTTTTTAAAAATCTGTATCTGATGTTTTAAGAAGTGATATGAAGCGTTATTACTTTATTTATTGTCCCCTCTCCTCTGAAAAACACCAGGAAATAGTGATTTATGGGTTCCTTTTTAATATGCCAGGTGGTTTTTAAATATAAAAGGTAGAGAAATACTTATATAGTGTATTTCCTTATGTTAGACAAAACCAATTCTTGCACACTCTTTTCTAACCAAATGCTCTGTGGTATGCTACAGCATATACTAAATTGCCTTTTCAGTTTCAATAGGTATTAAGATTTGAGGTTTGATTTGTACTGGTCCTGTGGCTGAACAAGTCTGAGAGCATTGCCTTCACAAAATACAATCCTAAATTTTTGATGGCAGGTTTCATACATCTTTGTCCATATTTACTTAAACCTGTTGTTAAATAATTTTTTTTCTTTTTCTAGCATGTAAGTTAAATCTCTGCTTCTGAATTTTCCAGTTTAATACTTTACCCAGCCAAAGTAAATATGTAGCATACATTTTGTTAGAGTGATAACGATTTCTTACATAGTTAGTGATCATGTATGTGTCTTCATTTAGTCTCTGGACTGAGTAAAACCAACTACCCTGGTAAATTTTATCTCCTAGCTCTCTGATACTGCAATTTTGTCTTCCAACACTCATTTCCTTTGCAATCAAATTGACCTAATTTTCTCTTGTCATGTAGTACCCAAACAAGCCATGTAACCTTCCATATGTCTTTGATATTTTACTTCTTGTTTTGCATCCTTTTGAGTTTGCTGAAGTTTGATGCTGTCTGCAGTTTGCAGTCTGTTTTACTGTTGGGTTTCTGCAGCACAGCAATGTACCCAGTTGTGTCTGGTCCTTCTGATCTGATATTTCTGCAGTTGATTACTCTCATTAGCATATGACTTTGCACTTCTCTTTAATGAAATCTTTCTTACTTACTTCCACATGATTTTCCAATTTGTCCGAATAATTTTGAATCCTAATCCTGTCTTCTGTCATGTTAGACTTTTTTCAGGTTTTGTCTAAGTTGCAAATTTAACAGAAGTTTTCTTTGTTACCATCTGAGTTACTTAAGTATTGGGCAGTGTTAGATGCAAGACTGACCCGCTGGGATGAGTCACTTTGTCCCCGTTTGGCAGGGAATGCCTGAGGTTCTTCCAGAACTTCTTTGACCACTGTGAAGGTTCAAACATGGTAGGAAGCAGTTTGAGATTGCTTCAGCATACTGAGGTGAATTTCACTGTATCTGGCTTCACTTTGGGCAGCAGTGCTTGAAGGTGGAATTTCTAAAAGTTTTTTTGTTTTTTTCTGAAATAACTGTCAGTTTTCATTGGATCTTTTTTGCTTGGAGCATAGCTTGGAAAAAATCTGTGAGTGTCCCAGACTTTCTGGAGTTATTATCAGCAGGACACAGTATCTTGTATCACACCAGCTGCCATTTGTAAGATGGGGAGGGAAAGGCACAGAAGCCCTTCTTAGAAGTGTTTGTGGTGATAGAAGAATTTAGATGATACCTGACACAGCTGTCTTCATAACTCAGAGGGGTTTCTGCTCCAGAAAGGTGGTCTGGGAGAGTAGGAGTGTGTGTGTGTAGTTCTGTGTTTTATCTATTTTTGAACTAGCTTGTCTTTCCTTGCTTTTTAATTTCTTCTTCTCCACTTCCCCTCAAAACCAATGCAAGAAATTCTGCCATTATCTAATTAGATGGGAAGAAATCCTCTCCAATAAACTAAGTTACATCTGTTCTGTTATGCCCTAAAATAGACACAGAATTCAGTACACCGATACTCATTCCTAGAAATAGGACTGCCTTTTATAGGAGTCTCTTTTCCACAGATCATGTGGTGACAGTAGGGAATTTTTATTTCTCCTTGTATCTGCAGGGCTTCTGTTGTTGCTGTAGTCTCATCCAACTTGAATATTTGCATTTACTTTTGTTAGCTCAGTATTGCCAGGTGGAATGCTCCAGCCTGGGCTCATGCTGTTTAAAGAAGTGACAGTAGTAGCAGTGCCCCAGGGTGATATCTTGAGATGCAGGAGGCAAAAGCTCAGTGCAAGGGATCTGCCATGATGATATTGAAGCAGAAAATGATGTTCTGATGAATGTTACTAAGGACTCAACTGTCGAGTGTCTTTCAGATACATCTGAATAGATTTGATCATTATCCAAGAACACAGTGGATGCTTATAATTGTTAAAACTGTGACTCTGTAAGTGGTGGACAGAATTAAGGAAAAAAAAACCTGCCAAGTTTCAGCACAGCAGTGCCATCTCAATGGCTGCGTGTTGGACCTGGAGTACATAATATTTAGATATATTAAACTTGATTTGCATTTTGTCTTTTATTCTGAAGGTGCAGTTTATCAAGTTATCTGGTTTGCCAGGAGACTTTAAAAGTTATTATTATGGATAATTGGGATTCTGTCTTTAATCTGCTTTCTCATGTTCTTACTACTGTATATAGTGCAATAAATCTTAAATTTTTGCATAGTGCAGATTCTGAGGGGTTTATCTTGCATTCTACTCCCAAGATTCAGCTTTTCTACTGCAATCTGAGTGAAATTTTGTATCCTAGATCTTGTTGGTAAGTGTATTAAAGAATAGAATTATAGGTCTTTTGTCATGTCTACAGAGCAGTTCAGATTTCTGAGGGCACTTTCTAAACAAGGCCTTAGCTCTTTTTTTTTGGTTGTTTGTTTTTTGAACCTGATGCTTGCTTTGATTCTCTTACTGGATCTCCCTTTGAGCCCCAAAAAGGCATGCTCAGGAGTTTGTTAGAGTTTGTTTCAGCCCCAGGGAGGAGCTTAATGCATTCTTTCATGGTCTTCACCTTCCAACATGGAAACAAAAAGCCGATTGGGTCCTTCATCACTTCTTTGTGATCCCTTCATCTGCTTGCTGGCTCAAAAGGTTGTGCTTCCTTCTCTCTGCCAGTTTCCTGGGATCAAGCAAGAGATGAAAGATGAGGAGGGCATTCAGACTTGAATCAGATATTACCTCAAGACCAGAAGAATGACTATCTTTGCATCCGGTATGTGGACTTCAAGGAGGTTTCCTCTCCTATAAGCAGATGAGTATAATGTACTCTTTTTAATTGAAGCAACATCAGCTGGGCTTTTATCATAGCAGTATCTCAAGATTCTTTGAAGAGATCTTTAGACATTAGGGAAGGATATTTTTTTTTCTGTTTTGTTTTCTTATTTTACTCCTGCCTTCCCCCCAAGCTAGTTATCAAGATGTCCTCCCCTTTCAATGAAGATTTAGATTGATAGGCAATTTGTAGGAGTGAGTGCATGGAAGAAGTTAGTGAGGTCTATAAATGAATTTTATATTTATTTTGTAAGAGGTCTGCAAATGCTGTATTTTAGGTGTTCCAGTGACCTTGGTTTATGTGTATGGTTCTTGCCTTATTTTTGTTCACATTTTCCATGTTGAAAATGCCAGCAGTTTAAGGGAAATTTATAGAAGAGGTGTTTTGATCAGTAAAAGTGTGGCATAACTGCCATTTCATCTAATGCCCCATTGATTCTTTTACTCATGTTTGGGCCTTGTTTGGGAAATGAATATCCAGTCAACTTTAAGTCTTCTGTTGTTTATCTGAATGGTACATGGAGAGATTTGCAGAGAGGCACAAGGATTTTTGAATGGGCTACAGTCAGGTTCATTAGGTTGCACTCAAACTGATGTTCTAACAGTCAGCTCCTAAATCTAACTTGCATTCCAAAGCAGTTCATCTGTTTTTTGCTTAAAGTGATAAACAATAAACATGAAATGTTCTGCATGGAACCAGGCTGCTTCAGTGTGGCAGATGCTGAGACACAGCCAGACCCTGCAGGGCTCCTCTGAAATGCCTGTGCTGAGCTTTACCATTCCTCCTGTCCACCACATGCCCTTGAGCCTGGCACTGCATTGTCTGTCCCTAACACAGGGCACTGGGAGGCACCTTGCTGATGCCTTTGCAGGGGTGAGTGGATCCAGCTCAGCTAGATCCTGACTTTAGCCATGATCTGTATTTGTATCACCCCCCACAACTTGTTCTTTCCCCTTCTGCCTATCTTCTGTGGGGGAGCTTCCAGTTGCAACTACAGCCTATTTTGCTCTAAGCTTTTGGCAATTCAGTTAAGTGGTTTTAGATTTAATCCTCATGGTATATTCTTGTTATTTTGCTGATTAGGAAAGAAGAAACTAATACTTATGTCTGTGTTCTTAGCAATTTCGAGGCCAAAGAAGACTTAAAAATCATTCAGAAATGAAGAAACAAGGAATTTATTATATCACTGAATCTTGCAAGTATTCACTTGATGCTTGTTGGTCAGGCAGGTATAGTAGTCCTGTTGTTGAGACAGATTGACACCAGCTTCCATTGTTCTTACCTGTGCATCAGTTCCAACACAGTGTTGAAAAGTTGTATTAGTAATTCAGATGAATTAGGGATAATATTCTATTGTCTCTATTTCAAGCACAAGTGTATGAGCAGGTCTTGGTGGGGCAGGCTGAGAGCTGGAAAGCTCTGTTTGGCAGAGGATGACGAGTGAGTGCTGCAGTCCCAGAGGGCGGGTTTGGCACAGCAAGTGTAAATCAGCTGCGTTTCATGTTCCTCAGAAATCCTGCTCTCCAGCCAATTCCTTGCTATCTCTTATTTCTTTTTTTGTTTTCACACTTCCTTAATTTGTAGTGTGCAGTGACTTCATTGGCCTGGTCCAAAATCATAGCATGAAGAACTTAATTTGATTCTAATTTTTTTCATGCAGCAATCTAATAAATTTTTTCCTTTCTTAACAAGATTTACTCAAATCTTAAAAGTAGACACAGGCTGTATTTCTCCTTCTGCATTAATTGTGCTGTTTGTACCACTATTCTGTTCAATCATGATAGAAGAGGCTAAGGTTTTTTTTAAAAGCCAGTTTAGAATGAGGTTTTAATGTTTGAGGATAGATAATGCTGCATGCAAAATACTATTTCTGATTGAGAAAAGTTGATTGTTTAAGGGTCTGCATGATGTACAACTCTCAGTAGATAGTGATACTAAAAATATTTTTGGGTTGAAAGGAAAGCTCAAACTATATAATGTTCAGTATATGATGTGATTTTTATGATGTTCTTCAACCTTTTAGCAATTTTGTGCTTTGGATATGAAAATGGATGTTAGCAATGAAGTGTCTTTTAAATTGATCCATGCATCTGTCTTCTTCTGTTTATTAAGGTTGTGTTATTGGTCTATAATTGGGTAGCATATACTTTGGTATAAAAAACCCAGCATATTTTGTAGTTGTAGTTTGATTCTTATTGTAATGATGCCTTTGTATCTATATAGCATTGAAAGAGGTATTCCTAAGACTGCCTGAGGAATTCTTGCCTTGTAAAAGCATCTTCCTGTGGGAATGCAGAACCCTAATGCATAAGGGCTTTTCTCTTTTTTCAGTATCTATCAGTGCAGCACTAATTGTAGCAGATCCACAGCAGCACTGTTTATTGATACTACTGTCAGCATGCTAATGTAGACCTGAACTATCTAACTAGGTCTTCCCTTTAAAGCAGAAAAATCCTTTTTTTCTGTTTTCCAATGCCAGATTTTTCAACCTAGGCAGGGAATTGTCTTCAAACAGAAGTGTAGGCATATCCCCTGAGATTGTGGCAAACCTGAAGCCTAGTTTGCTCATGTACTTTTAGGCTGCATAAACTGGCACTTCCACTACCAAAAGTGATAGTCCCATCTAGTCCTTGTGTTCAAATAACACTTGTATTAGTTAATGGCTTTGTGGGATTACCTGAGCCAGATGAGAAAGATGGACTTTTCCCCCCACCTTTAGCAAATCTTACTGAAATGAGAACTTTCCTCCATGTGCCTACTGGGAAGAGCAGCTCCGGTGTGGACCTGTTTGATGCACTACAGAGTAGCATCCTCAGTGGGATCTGCATTTTTCATATGTTATAGCAAATAACTTCTGTGTCTTTGTGCAGGAGAATTCATTGGCAGACGTGTACACAGTGTACCTCGAGTGTCATCTTAAGGCAGCATTTCACATGCATTGTGCTAAACACAATTTTGCAATAATCATCTTAACATAGTACTGACTTTTACAAAAACAAGGAAGTGTTCTCTCTTCTTTCCCTTTTACCTCTTCTTTTGTGGTACCTTTAATCATCTTTGTTTCCCTGCCTGTACTTTCTTCCTTTTTCCAAGGAATATTTCCATCAGAAGTATAAACTTTTCAACTATTAAGGTGTTATTTCTTCAAAGTGCATTTTGCTTAAAGTTGTCACATGAAAGATTTGCAAGGTTTGCATGGAGAGATTGAGTCTTCATAAAGAAGCCTGAGTGAGTGGGATCAAAGCCAGTTACTTCACAGTGGAGTTCAGAAACTATTAGTTTTCTTCTTTTTCATTATTTTTGCTTTTAATTTGGGATAACAGATAAGAATAATAATCTGCATATCTAAGCAGCAAGTAATGCTATTAATTACTCTCTTCCTCATATTTTTTGTGAAAAATGAGTGTGGTGGCATAGACAGGAAGAGCTGAAGGAAGTTTATTAGAGCATAATCCAAGCTCTGTACTGAAGAGCACTGATCATAGTAGGACAAACAGTGGCAGCACAGTCCCCGTGTCCATAGGTAGAGGCATATTGCATTTCTCTGCATCTGAACTGCTGCATTTCATCCAGGGCCCAGCCCTATCTGAAACAGGGACTCCAGGGGCATGGCTGTGTTAAAATCTGGAACATATCTTTCAGTTGTGAAGCTTGATTTCAGGTGGCAGTGTCCTTTGGTTTGTAGTGTGATATGTACAATTTCAAAAACCATTCTTCTAGTAGGTGCAGGCTGAGCTTCTGTTTTATGTGCTATCACAGTACTTTCTCTTAAGCTTCATGTTCTGTTTACACTTTGTTTTCACTGAAAGCACAAGCTGGAATGTTTCTGTGGTTTCAGAAAGGCTGTGCCTTATGTTATGGTTTCCCAGGAGTGATCATGTACTTAGTGCAGGCACCAAAGCCATTAGGCATTGTGAGCTGCTGAGGATGAAAACAGGCCTTCAAGGAAACATCCTTTCTACCCTTAAGCTGCATCTAATCTTGCTTCTGCTTTTCTGCTGGAACATGTGGCAGTGCTGCATCTTCCTTGAACCCTGCTCTCAGATCACTGGTCACGATGCAGAATAAGGCTGATTTCTTGGACTTGTATTTTCAGTACTGGGCGTAGGTGTTTGTCCACTTAATGATGCCAGAATTATTGCTGAAAGGGATAATACCACAGATAAATGACTCTTTTCGTCCCCTCATGTCCCTAAATTCCCTTCAAAGTCAAGTGAGTACAAAATGTGATAAATTAAGAGGCGTTGACATCTGTGGATTTAAATGTTTGTTTCTGTCAATATTTGCTATGTTTGTGCATGTGTGTATATTTTTCTTTTTTGATTTGTGGAGAGATTTATCATTAATTGTTCTGTTTCTGTATATTGAAAGTAGCTTTAATCTGGCAGTGGTGGATGGTGACAAACATATTTTAGTTTTATTGACTTTGTTCAATACAAAATCTATACTGTTACTGTTTGTCTTGTACCTTTTGGGTCAGGGAGAGTAGAAAACAATTCCTTATGATTTAGTGATTTTTGAAAGAATGTTATTTATTTGTATTATAATATCCTAGATGCAGCATTAATAGTTTAACCAGAAGGAGGTTATTGCTTATAATGTACTGCAATATTTGTGTTATTTTATCTCTTGCAGATCTTGAAATGGCAATTGCATACTGGAATTTAGTCTTGTCAGGAAGGTTTAAATTTTTAGATCTTTGGAATAAATTTTTGTTGGTAAGTATGTGCTTTATTCTTTATTGCCTATATTATTCCACAGTAGTCTGGCTTTTGTTGGCTGTGTGCTTCCAATAACAAAAAGATGGGATAAAAGAGATTTTTCCTTTTTGAAAACTGATATAAAATAGTCTCAAATCAAGCCAAATCAAATCTTCTCTTTATGGCTTTCTAATTTAGAAGAATGCAAAAAGATGCAGCAAAGTGATGAAGTGTTCTGCTTGCTTATTCCTGTACCCTCCTACTTAGGAAAGTTCCTGCATGAAAGGAAGCCATGATTGTAGATGGATCTGCTGTGATTCTCAGTGATAAAATATCACAGCTGTGATTATTGCCAACCATGTATTTTACCATGCACTGCCTTTTGTAGTACTAATGCATAAACTCAGTCTCTTTAAATCAGTCATACCAGAATTTAATGCTAAGAGACTTTCCGTTTTCCACAAAATTTCTTGCCTGATGTCATGGTTTGAGCCTGGCACAGAGCCAGTGCCCCCCATGAAAATGCCTCACCCTGGTGTCTGCTGTGAGATGTGACCAGGAATAAGCAAAACAGGCTCCAACTTAAACATAAAGGACACTTTATTACTTAAACTACAGGAAAATAGGGAAAGACCATAAGGAAAAAAGAAGAAAAGAATTGAAAACCTTACAAAACCACTTTCCTCCTCCCCACTCCCTGACTTTCTCAATCCAATACATTCTCTCAAAAACACCAACTGCCCAGCCCGGCACGACACTTTAGTATACTCAAACTGCGGTTCATGAAGAGGAAAGGAGTCCTTCTTGTTCCATAGGCTTCTCCTGGAAACACACTGAAACCTCGGATGCTTCCTTGTCACTTCGGCACCGCCCGGAAAAAAAAGTCCTTTTGCCGCTTGTGACATGTTCCTTCCATGCCCAGTGCTCTCACCACTGAGACATGGCCAGAGCTGCTTTTAGGGTTGTCTTTCAAGGATGCCTTGTCTCACTCCAAAAAGGCACAGTCTCTGCTTTTGGGACATCTGTCCCCCCCATATTTTTCCAACCCCCTGGGGCCGGGGGGTCCTCACGAATGAACCCTCCTGGTTTTGAGGCACTGCCTCCCCCTAAATGCAGTCTGTGTCACAGGAACAACTGAGTCCATGGCTACAAGAAAAAGTCCAGCCAAAAGGCCACTCCAAATCATCTCTCCCCATCCAATCATCTCCACATTCTTCGGGCCAGGTCCTTGTCTCATCTCATCTCCTATCTCCCTTCTTATTCAGCTTCGAGGAGGATTAGCATTTTTGCAAGGCCCCAATCATGCAAGAAAGGGTTAAAAGTTTTCAGTCTCTGTCGGTCCCGGAGCGACTCCCACGCACGCTGCCCACACGCTGCCGCTCCGGCCGGGCAGTCTTCCTCCCCCCTTCTCCTCCTGGCTGGCTGCTCTCCTGGGGGGGGCTGGCTGCCCGATGTCTCGATGTCTCTTGGGGCTCCTCCACCCTTCCATCCTTGAAAGCCCCTCAACCCCCACCTCTGTCCAGGCCCCGGGCCTACCGCATGGCCGCCCCTCCCCCGCCCAGCAGCAGCGGGCTGGACGGGGGAGAGATCTGACCTCCTCGCCGCGATGTCCAAAAAGAGGGAGTGCCAAGGGCAGTGCCCTGCTTTTAACCCCTGTGTATTCTCGGAGGTGTGTCCAAACCCCACTGGCTACACCGGGTGCCAGTCTCAAACCCAAAACCTTCATTGGTTTGACCACAGCTTCCCAGAATTCCCACTCCTTCCTGGTCAAACCACCACACCTGAGTAATTAGGTTGAATAATTTTTTAGCTAATAGTAGTGAACTGATCTTGACAGTTTCCTTATTACCAGTGCAAATCTGTGGGCAGTGAAGTAAAGATGCATAAATTAAACCTTAGAAATTCAAAAATATTCTTGTAAAAGACCCTATTCACTCATCTGTGTTTCCACATTTGCCATGTCTATATAATTACAAAAAATGAAGTTGCATAATATATAATTTATCTTGATTTTCTTCATTTTATATTTTGATCTGTAATTTAGGAGAAATCAAAAGTCTTTCTGTATTTTTGTCCCCCAGTGCTTAATAGGCAAGGTGTACACTTTTTGAAATATTCTTCTTTAGTTTTTTTCTAAATTTCTTGGCAGTATATTTATTAGAATCATTGAATAATGTACCAGTTTCATCAAGAGGGCTTCTGAAACCATTTCATGTTTTAACTGCCTCAGTACATTTTCAGACATCCAAATTCAGGTCTATCGATGCAACTGAAGAAAAATCTACAAGTTACGACCTGGTATTAAAGTGTGTTACTTTAGAACAAATATTTGACCTGAACGTTTAGTTGAGAAGAAATACTTTAAAAGATTTCAACCTGAGAAAGAAGCAAACAGGAAGTCTTTCAGATGGATTTCTTTCTGTTATTGTTTTTTTTAAGATAAAGAAAGTGAAGAAATGTTTGAAAAAGGGGTATTTCTGTATGTGTCGATATAGAATACTGCTATGGAATTTGAAAGTAGTTTGGACTGAACAGTACTGTTATTCCTCTGTACAGGAACATCATAAAAGATCAATTCCAAAAGATACTTGGAATCTTTTGTTAGATTTTGGAAATATGATTGCAGATGATATGTCCAACTATGATGAAGAAGGTAAGCAGTACCTGAATATCTTCAAAAATTGGTACAGCAGAATTGAAATACTGCTATAAATGAACAAGAGAACATGTTGTTACCTCGTGTCCTAATTTGTTTACCCTTAAAGTTTCAGCTGCCAATACAGTGTCATTGCCAAAATAGTAGTGATAAGAAGGTTAACTGGTTTGCTGTAATTTGAAAACAGGGGTAAAGATACAGTCACACCATGATGGAGCACATTATTTGAAAGTGTTTTGCTATAGACCTCTGAGTGAAACATTTTGTACAAAATTTTTGTTACCCTAAATGCAGTTTACTCTGTTACTAATTCTGTTTTGGAATGTGTGCAGAAATAAGTCCTAAGATATGAATGGCTATAACAAGAATGCCGTGGTTTTGCTTTCAGCTAATGTTTATAGCTGTAGTGTGGAGTTCTGTGTTTTAAATATGTTTTGGTTGTCTTAAGAACTATTGCTGAAAGAAGAGATTCAAATGTGGAATTTATTAGTTAGGGGTTTTTTCCAAGTATTTTATCATGCTGTGCCTGTTAAAGCTAAAGACAAGGCCAGGAATGTCAAGATGAGCTTCAAATACTTTGTATTTGTAGGCTACAGCAGTTTGCTGCTGGTAATGGTTGGCTAATTTCTCAATTGCTTGATTTCTCTATAGGAGCCTGGCCCGTTCTAATAGATGATTTTGTGGAATATGCACGACCAGTAGTCACAGGAGGAAAACATAAAACTTCCTAACCCCAGATTTGTTCATCTGGACTAAATGAACTGCAGTGGGTAATGAAGATTTGTGAGCTGATAACTGCACATTGGTGCTGGTTTCAGTGGTCATGATGACTTTCTGCAGACAAAACTGCAATTCCTCCTTTCTGCCTAAAGAAAATGATGGTGGGTGTGTGGATACCTCAAGAACAAACTCAGAAGATCCAAGCTGTTTGTAGGCTATTGGCTTCAATTATTGTACTGGTTGTATCATATAGGATGTAGATTTTGCATGATTTTATACTTTGGAGAAGTTTAACTAGAGGCCATTTTATTAAAGTTTTGACAGCACAGCATGCCATTCAGTTCATAATCCAAAGTGAACACCAGCAGTTACATAAATAAAAATGTATTATATTGTACTTATATTAAAAGCAGTATTTGTGGTATATAAATTAAATCCATAAATAAAACTTATGCAGTATGTTGTATTTTTATAAAAGTTAGTTCTGTGGATCTGTCTTAATACAGACATGTAAAAAAATCTCCAAACAAATGAACGTATGGTTTTTGTTTTGTTTTTAACTTATTGCCAAAATGTTAAATTTGTATATTCACATCCTAGATGTATACAGTGATTACATCCAGCCTTTCGCTCTCTCCCAGTGAATTTCACTTCCTAATCTTTCTTCTTGAAGTGCTTGGACATGTAACAATAGCATTGCTGAAGACAGGCTGCTGCTCTATGCTGTGTTGCAACTCCAGCTTTTTTTAGTAACCATTTTAAAGCAGACATTAAACAACCAAAGATGCTTTTATAATTCATGTTTAGTTATCATAATTCAGTTAGTCTCCAATTATGTGTTTTATTTATTTTTAATAATGAACTGGTGGAATATGGATTTTATTTGTAGCTTAACATATCATAAATTCTAGCTAAATGCAACATAGTTGTAAATTCATTTCCTGGCACTTCTCACAGAAAAGAGATGTGAGTAAGCCTGAAGACTTAACTACTTGTCTTCCATGGTGGAGAAATAGTTAGGGATAAGGAGACTTCAAATTAATGATCACAAGTGTTCATGCCTATGAATGTGTTGTGCATTCAATTATATTTAAGGGGATTAAAAAGCAAATTAATGCAGTTTCAGTGATCTCAAGGCTGGTGAAATTGGATCAGTTTTCACCAAATCTGAATTTGTTCAGTCACTTGTTTCTCCCCTTTTGCCAGCCATTGATTATGATGTGCACAGTGGTGTCAGTCTTCCGTTTCTCATCACTGTCTTCTGATGTCTGAGCACAAAAAGGTTTTACCAGAAACTATTCAGCGTGTCTTCACACAGGGCTCTTGCAAATGCTACCTCATCAAAATGAGTTTGTCATAGCCACTGTACAAATCTGTTAAAATGAAGAGTTGCTAGAGAGTATGTACAGTTATGATCAATATATTTTCTGTATTTAAGGCTGAATAGATGCAAGATTTTTGGAGAAAATAGTGCATTAAGTTATATAAATTATATCTGTTTGGATCGTTGAAGTGTTGCATGACAGCAGACTTTTATTTTATAGTTGCCAGGGTATAAAAGCTTACAATAATCTCTTAAACTCTAATATTTAGAGTTTCATATAAGCATTATGTCAACACAATGTGCAAGGACAAGTGTACATGCTGCATACAGAGACTGCCTTTGTTCTTCCACTTGCTAGAATTTCAGTTGTGCATGGCATTTAAAAAGCAAGATGAGGGAAAAGAGGAACAAATTAACGATTTTTCTCTTAGTAAGAGCCTAGTAAGGGAGTTACAAATGCCCTGAGTGATTTGGTATGAGCATTTGTCTCTTTTGGTGAGTGTCAGCCCTGGCCAAGCAGCCACCAGGTGTCAGCGTCTGAGCCCGCTGCTGCCTGGAGCTCCTGTGCAGAGTTACCCACTGAGGCTCTGCCAAACTGCTGCTTTCTGACTGCATCCTTTTAGAATGGCATTTGTGTAACTCCAAGTATTCTACAGAAGTTAGCAGAGAGCTAGAAGCAGTTATACTCTTTTTACTGCTTTTGATTTATCTACGCCTCCTCCCCAAAAGAAGCCATTTCTGTATCTGTCCCACAGGCTTTGCAGAATGTGTAACATCTTACAGCATCAAGTGCATTTACCTAGCCAGAAGCAATGGAATGCTTGTTACTCACACAGCTGCCATTTAAAATATATAGATAAAAATATAACTGATCAGAAGTAGCTTAATTTGTTGCTATGTGATGTAAACGAAGTTTCATAGCACTAGAGCTTGTGAAACATTTGCTCATGATGAGAGCTCCATCAAATCATTCTGATGAACCTTCTACCTTTTAGAATAAATAGAGCATAAAAAATGCATGTGGGTTGAGGGTTTTTTCCTTGTTAATCAGAGCAAGAAGGAAGGGATGCTTAGCCCAGGATTCAGTGTGTGTGTGTGTGTACACACACTCTTAAATCTCATTCCTGGGGGAATCCTTCATTGGTGGCAGTGGAAGACTGGGCAAAATACTCCAGAGATAGTAGCTGATCCTTGTGAGCCAGGTTTTGAGGTTTGCTATGCTTTTCCTTTTTCTTTTTTTCTTCCTGCTCCTCTACCCATTTTAAACCACATGTGATTTTTCCATTCCTGTATGAAGTAACACCTTCACACTTGAACAGTCATAAAAAATGCAAATAAACTGCTTTCACCTTACAAGTTTCTTACATATTTTAATCATTTGCTGTTGTCTGCAGTTTCACTTTACAGGGTACTCTGACTTCCATTTTAAGTAAGCTGATACAGTGGTAACACCTAGGCTGCTCAATTTATAATCCTAAATGGTACAGATGTCTTCAAGTTGTTCAGTGCATACAGTATTACTTCACAGATATGCTGTATGTATTTTTAAACTTGGTGCCAAGTTGTTTGGTTTGAAACTGAGCCATAGGATTTGTACTTGCCAATTCTAAATTTAAACGTAATTTATCATGTGTGTCATGCCAAGGAGAGCAAACCTGCAGGCATCTGCTCATTCAATGCACCTGGGAGATTTGCTGCTGAATAAGCTGTACATGTGTGTATATTTTTTGGCACTGGAAAAAGGAATAAATGGACTGTTAAAGGATTGAAGTCAGTATATGAGATGTCTGTATGGTTCTTGTCAGTTTTCTGCTTTGGAAGTCTTGGTCTAGTAGGAGTTTCTTCTTGTTGTTTTCTGGTTCATTTATTTGGTTCTTGTGTTACTACTCCACCAGCCAGAACGGGGTAAGGATGTAACTCCTTAATTTTTACATGGCCTTAATAAATATTTGGTTTGGTCATCTGTGTCACCTCACCGTTAAGCTTTTAAGAGGCTTGACATGTTTAGCTGCAGTGCTGTATTCACTGCATGTATCTGCTGGTCACCAGACTCTCCCCAGTTTGTGTCATTCCTTTGTGCTGGCAGTGGGAGCTGTAATTGCAGGAAAGTGCTCAGTCCTGGATCTGAGCTCTGTTGGAGAAGCAGGATACTCAGAAATCTGTGCAAAGACCTTCAGAGTTATGCATTCACCTATCATTAATTATCTTCTGAAAGTTCAAGTCAAAATAAATAAGTTGTCCTTTATCTGCCATCCTTCTCCAGTGCTTTCACCAACCACGGGCTGCTTTGGTGTTGCACAAGTTTTGTCTGCAGTGAAGCTGCAAATGATAGCTGAACCATGGCAAGCCTGTCTTCTTTTCAGTATCAGCACCACTGACTTCCCTCAGCTGATGCCAGCCAGCATCTCACTCACCAAAAGGCACAGCCCTTCTGAAAGAGAATAAGTGCATGTATTTACAGCCATAAACCTGTTCAGCAAAACATGTTTTCTGAATTTTTTGCTGTCTGCAGTGTGCTAGGTAGAACTAGGTGACACATCTAAAATTAACTTTTTAGTTCTAAACTAAAAGCAGAGGGACCTGAACTGCAGCTGCCTCTACAACCACATGCAGAACCTACTCTATTTCAGATGAGTGGGTGCAATGTTCACCTCTTCATGAGAAGTGCTGGGGAAATTCAGGGGCATTCACATTTTGATTGAGCATTGGGATACTTCCTCTTGTTTGTGCACATATTAGACCAATTCCCATGGCGGGTTTTTGTGCCTCCTTTTCCCAGCAGTTAAGTACTCTATTTTGGCAAACCCTATAGGTTTCATGTCATGACCTCAGCTTTCTGTCAAGACAGTAAAGAACTCCATCCAGTGGTGTTAAAGGATATTTTTCCTTCAAGGCAGTGGTGTAAAGCTGTATGGAAATAATTCATCTCCATTGTTAAAGAATTGAGTAAAAAAATTTATTTTTTTCCTGGATCTCAATGAATGTATTTTAAAGGAATGATCCTGATGCTCAAGGAAAATCCTTCACTCCAAGAGCTGTAAAAATGCAGCTCTGACAGAAGTCTGGCACCCACCTGGTATCAACCTTACTTTTCCTGGATATGGCTCTGCATCCTTTGCATGGGTGAACTTGGAATCAAGAGCATTTCTCTGCCAAGTGTCTTTGAATGGCAAAGGATCACACACTCAGTCATGGTGGAAGCATTTGGGGTGCAGTCCTCTTTTAACCTGAAAAGGGTTTGTGTGGCCACAGTGTCAGTCCAGCTCCATTTGCCAGGTCCTTGGTTCGGAGCAGAGCTTAGCAGCTGCAGCCTGCCCAGGCTCTGTCCTGGGCCTGGAGCCCACCCATGCACTTCCCTCTGCTGGAGAAGGCACAGGAGCCATGTTTGCCACAGGCTGCTTTCATGTTCTCTCCTCAGGTTCCAAAGGCAGTTGAGCTGAAACAACAGTGTGTACCGACACGGACAAGCCTTTTCTCTGTCCTGCCTTCCCATTCCTTTTTTTATGGATTCTCCCCATCTAAAAGGTGTCATATGTACACTAATGAAAACACACCAAAGATGCATTTTAATATGATTTACCAAATAGTTTTGCCAGCTCTGCTCAGGTCTTCTCTTTTTTTCCTATTGTGAGTAGTTACCCATCTTCATGGAATTACTGTATTTTATTTCTGTTTAAGACTTACAGGTGTATTTTACAATTGTCTCCTTTGTGGGGAGTAGGGGTAGTTTAGTGTGTTTAGCCTACTTCTGCTCAGAAAGCTCACAGTAGCTGGAAGTACCACCAAATTTTCCAAAGGAGATCATGTGTAATTAAAATATTATATAAAAATGTCTTCACTGCATGTTCTGTTTTACAGAGTTGAAAAATAGAACTCCTCTGAAATTTTCTCTGGGTTTTTATTACAGCCTTATACCTAATTTGGGCTGTGTTCTGAGCAGCTGAGTGTGTTGTGTTGCAACAGAATGAAGTCTATGGGAGGCAAAAGGGCAGTGCAACTGCCAGCCACATTCGGAAGAAAAAGATAAATGGAAAACTAAGAATAGCTTTGCCCATTTTCAGGGAGGAACCTTCCATCTGATGAGGCCCTTCCTAGCTCACCACAGTGCCTCAGCAGGTGATTCCTCCTGTCCTTGCTTTGCAAGTTCAAATGCCCACGTGCCTCCAAACCGTGATGCTATGCAGGGATAGAGAGCAGGTGTGTGCCACAGAGGGGTAGAGGCACCTGTAACAGAGATGTCAACCTCAGTGCTTCTGCCTGGTGTGTTCTGTAAGCTGCCCTGGCCTTGGTTTTCCATTTTTAGTGTTTGTTTTCCGACATGTGGAGCATGAGGCAACCTGCAGAGCAGGGGTGGCTCTAAGATTACCTCTGTGTTGTGTAAACGCCCTGGTTGTGGGACTTGAGGCTGTTCCCCCTGCCCCACACAGGGCTGGCATCCATCACCTGGGGCAAGCCAGCCCTAGAGCAGGCTGGCCATGCCCCACTGATACTTGTCCCTGCATATCCTCTGGTCCCTAAGGCATAATTGTCCTCTTTTTTTCCTTTTCTAAATTTTTTTTTGGCTTTTTCAGCACGGCAGTGTTACCTTCTAGCAATGAAAACTCTCAATGTCCTTTTCAGCACTTCTGTTAAGCAATCCCCATCTTTAGAACAGGAGTGCACTAACAGAAGCTATTTCACCATTTGGGCCCTTTATTTCTTCTAATGTAGAGCAGGCATGGCAATACTTCTGTGTGTCCTGAAAATCCATTAAGTACAGAGATATTTCAACACAGGTCAATACCTCAGACCGTGATTAACTTATTGCTTATTAACTTGTTGTTTTGGGTGCTAGGATGATGCATCCCTTACATTGCTGGCCTTTTCCATCTGAATAGCAACCAGTACTGCCCTCTGGGAAAGATCAAATAAAACAAAGACCTTTCCCCTGGTATCAGTTATCAAAATCACAGTCAAGTCAATCAATGCTTTCTGTTTACCTCTCTATGTTTATACTTACATTTCTATTTCTGTCTGTAATGCAGTAGTAATTTGTGAGTCTTTAGGATTTTATTAGACTCACAGGATGCCACTTCAATACATCTTTGAAAATAGTTTCCTTCCAGAGTCGAAGTGTGGACTGACCTCAGCTTTAGGAAAAAGTCACTCTTTGCCAGGGAGTAAGAGGCATGGAATTGAAGTTGTTGTTTTGCTCAGTGTTTATCCAGGGGTGCACTGAATTAGCAGAACATTCCTGTACTAGGTGAACAGAACAAGAAAGCTGTTAACAAAATATCGCCATAGGGTGTAATTAGAAATGGGAGAGGTTATCTGCATTTCACCTGATTTCTTACTGCTTAATCCCTCCTTCTAGATTGTGCAGAGCCTGGAAGACTGCTTTTATAATAGCCTTTACTTCTGACTGGTCCCTGAGAGGAGGCTGACTTCAGCGTATCAGAAATGGGCAGAAGGAGAAATATTAATTTACAAGTTGTTGAATAAATGAGCACCCCTGTGGAGGCATCTGTTTTTCTGAGTGTAGAGTTACTGTGGCTGGGTAGGGCTAAGGATCTCCAGGCTTGCTTTAAGCTGGGTTGCAGAAACGAGGCTTTTGCAGGTCTGCTCTTACAGTTTCATTGAACAAAGCCCCTGCAAAATCCCTGGGTTATGAAATATTTCCTCTCTGTCGAGTCCCAGACAAGAGATGGCATCTGCAGAGCCAGAAAAGGAAGTCCTTGCCTTATAGAGAGAGCTCTTGGTGTGACACAATGGCTGATATAAAGTGTCGGGGAAGCTGAGTAGAAGGCAAAGGAACAAAGGAAGATTGAGATTCGGTGGCTGTCTCGGGCAAAAGGAAAGTGGGAAGTGCCTTGGGCATGGATAAATTTAAGGCTGCACTTGTTCTGGCTGGGGTAGGGGATGCTCTCGGTTATCGCAATTTCTCCCGCGAAAACAATGCCTTAGGAGCAAAAATCCAGCAGGAGCTGAAGGAAATCGGAGGGCTCGAGAACCTGGTGCTGTCTCCTGACAAGTGGCCAGTAAGTGACAACACGCTCATGCACATGGCTACAGCTGAGGCTGTCATCACAGGTAGGTACGGCGGGAACAGCGGCCACGGGCTGCAGAGGAGCTGTGGAGCTGCTGCATTTCTTAGAATAAGCTTGATTGCTGGGGAGATCATGAGAAAGCGTGTCAGAAATGCTGCTTTTGTGAATAAGAATGTGCATTAGCTTGGCTGCTCCATAAGCACAATCCTGTGACCCTCTCACAGATTGGGGGATCTTGATTTCTAGAGCATGGACAGGCTCGTCCTATATTTTCCCCAGAGATATACAGTTGGTTAAAGACAAATATCACATGTCCAGCATAACAAACTAATTGCCAAGTAGATTATCTGTATGCTGGAGTACATCAGGGAATAATATAGCCACTAGAGAGTCTTCTGTAACCGATAAGAATTCTTCTGAGTGCATTTTTCACATGTTCGTGTCCAGGCTGGAGTAGAGTTACCTTAGTACCTCTCTCACGCTAAAAGCACTAGTGCTGTCTCCTCTTTGCTGCCCCTCAAACAAAGGGTTGCATCTGTAAAAACCTATTTATTTTATAAGGAGTAAGGAGAGCTCTATGTCTTTAGTCCAAAAAGTATCCTAACACACTGTATTTATAATGAAATCTGCCAGAAGAGTGGAAGTTATTAAGATGTCTTCTAAAATCACAATGGTTTGAGAAAGAACATTTGTTTTTTCTTGAGATGGGGGTAGTCTTTTTAAGATGAGAAGTGCTTGTGTTGACACCTTACCCATCAAACTGGAGCTTTCTGAGACTGGCAAGATCTGGCACAGAAAGTGCACCAGAAGACAGTGACCTCTCAAAAATATTTTGCCTCTTCAGAATGATTCAATTTTTCTTAAATCTCTGTAAAAGCATTCCTGTTTTTTCTGAAAACTTTTAACACTGGATAACTATGAGTAGCAGGAGCTCCCAGTGTAGCAGAGTATCCTTCACATCAATGAGGTTTCCTTTGTGCTAGTGTTTCACTTCTTTATCTGCCTGTTTCCAATCTGCTCTAAATTTAGTAGGTAGAGATCAGTTGAAGAGTGTGTAGGACACTTCATACTTGGCTATTAGCTAACCAATGGTTTAAGGGGTAGCTAATACACTAAAGATAAGAGTAAGATGTCAGCCTATCAAGAAAAAAGATGACTAGCATATTTCTGAATATAGGCTATGATTAAATATGTATCATATGTTTCTTGCTTATTGAACCCTCTAAAATCATAACTTCTGGGTAATCAAGTCAGTTAGAACAACAGTAAAACAATAATTCTTCTCTTAAGTATAGCAGCCTGTAAATTGCTCTAAAGAAAATGCTTTTTCCATTGACTGTGTTTATCCTACACTCTCATTTCTTTCACCTGGTCAGACAAGCAAGGTGCTTTCATGGGCTGGAGAGGAAAGAGCAAGATAGAGTAGGGAAATTTAGAAAAAAAATCCTCATTTCACAGCAGCATTGGTGAGTGGGATAAAACAAGTCCTTCTCCTGCTTCCCACAAGGGAAACAAGAACCTCTCCTGCCCACAGCAGGGTCTCCTGACATGGGGAATGCAAAAAAGCCCCATGGCTTGCTCATGGCCCAGCCTAGGTGCCAAATCACCCTCATCAACAGAGTGAAGCTGAAGAAGGTGAACATCTGTGAGGGTGAAGGCATCTGCCACCAGCCCTGGGGACCTACCCCTACTGCTGTGGAAACAGATTTAAAAAAAAAAAAGGGCAGGGAAATAAGCAATACAAATATCTGTCATTCCCTGCCCTGCTCCCTGCACACCCTGTTTGCCTGGCTGGCTGCCTGCTGGCCACAGCATTCCCCAGACACTCACCTGCAGTTGCAGGATATTTGTAGGCTGGGACAACCTTGAAACTTGCCCTCAAAGCCACGAAGTCCTGCAGTCATTGTCGGGGCACTCCTCGGGCAGCTCCCAGCCTGAGCTGAGGCAGCAGCCAAGGGGCAGGCTTGTGTGAGAGGCAAAGGCTGTTCCCACCTGGGGAAGGGATTTTGGTCAGTGCTTTGGCAGCTGCACAGAGAACATCCCAGGAGAACAGCCCAGGAGGGGCATGGCCACAAGCAGCCTGGGCTGTGGGCACTGCTGCACACTGAGCTGCTGCTCCCCAAAACCACCCTGTGCCCTGACCGAAAGGCTGATCTGACAATGAAGGACAGACACAACATCTGCTCCCAGGAGGAGTCTGTCCTATAAGGAGGAACAAGGACAGCATCCTCAAATGCAGGAAAACTACCTCTGTAGGACCTGTGACACCTGACTCCTAAATATGAAAAGAGCTGGCAGCTTGAAAGTGTCTTGTTTCTTCAGGGATGTTATGTGGGATGGCCAGTGTAACTGGTAGGGTATTATTTCATGTGAAACAAGAGGAATCTTTGTTCTGCTCTTCATCTTCTTTTCTGCCTGCCTCCATAACTGGTACTTCAGAATGTCTCTTGCTTCTGGGACTCCAAACTTTCCCCTAAGTTAAATTGTGGATTTCCGGAATTCACCACCTCTGACAAAATGAAGATATTTTTAGAAGAACTTCCCCTGCTGTGCCATTCAACCTGTGCAACTAACCAAGTATTAAATGGGGTTTCTCTAAGTATGCAGAAAATATATAAGTGGATAAATCCCTTTGGCCTCTGTTCCCACTGATTGCACAGCTGTAATAGATGCCAGTGGAAGGTTTTCAGGATTCTTCAAGACCAACAACAGACAACATCAGCCGAGAGAAGCAGCAATACTGAAGAGTCTATGTTTAACAGAGGGAAGGTTCCTCCTTAGGCAAGACTGTAGGACTTTGTAAAAACAATCTGTAAACAGATGTTATTAGTGAGCTTATTACTGAGAGAAATTTATGTGCTGGATACCACCTCAGGCAGTTGAGATTTACTACTCTTACTGATTTTTACAGTATTTTTTTTTAAAATCTCACCGTTCATGATAAGATATTTGGAACTCTGCATGAAAGACCTACAAATTTTAGACAAAATACATATAACATACAGATTTTAAAAAGGAAGTTGCAATTTGTGTTTTTATCTAGTCATACATATCTCTTAAAGTGATTCCGTAATGTGGTAATTTAAAAAAAAAAAAGACTTTCATTTTTAAATTGGATTCATGTCTGTAAAGGCAGGGGCTGAGCCAGCCACATCTGGCTTTACCCAAAGCCCATGGCAGCCACTCTGTCACCTGACAGTTGATCACCTCTGTAATGATTTCACACCACAGAGCTTAAATAAAGGCCCTCAGCAGCTACTGTTGATTAAAAGAGTGCTTCATCATGCCTGTGAAGGAATTAAACATGGAAAGAAAAGAAGAGAAAGATGAGACCTGAGAGTCAAGACCATTGTCCCTCCAGCCTGCTGTCATGTTGTGTAAAAATGTGACAGAGGCACCAGAAGCATGACTCAGTATATTGGGAGTGGAAACAGGAATATTTCTCAAACGCACAGTGAACTTGCTTGCATGTTTGTTTGCTCCTCTGCCTTCACACAACAACCTTCTCTTCCCTGCTCTGGGCAGATTACTGGTGTTTGGAGGACCTGTACCGTGAGCTGGTGAAGCGCTACGTGGATGCTGTGGAGAAGCTCTCGGGCCGGCGGCCGGACCCCGCCACCATCGAGGGCTGCAGGGAGCTAAAGCCAGACAACCACCTCCTGGCCTGGCACACCCCCTTCAATGAAAAGGGTACAGTACCTTTTCCTTGTAGAGGGCCTGGCTGGAATAGTGCATGCTCTCTGTGTTTGTGGCTATATGGAAATTGTTTCCTTTTCCCCTGACATCAAAGGCCACTACCCCTGAAACGTTTCCATGCTTGCCTGGGGATGGCAAGAGATCTGCCAAGAATTCCTTCTGTAGGGCACTGTGTCCTCTTGTAAGCAAACCTCTCCCTCTTTAACATCTATTTAAAGAGACTTTGTCCTTGGCTCTGTGCCTCGGGGTCCAGATCTTTGTCCTTGAGTTTAATGGTTATTTTAAGAAATATTTTCTGCCATTTTTCCTTTAAACATTTGTAGACTTGGATCTTTTCAGTTAAACCAGATCTGAAACAAAATGCCAAGCCTGTAAATTGCTAGAGCACCAACACGTTCACTGAATGGAAAGCAGAGAGTTTTCTCCATTTGGATGCCCTGCTAACAACTATGATTGTTTTGTTGATAGTCCCTAATATTCCTACCCTGGTTTACCTATGCCTGTCCCTCTCTTTCTTTCCCTTTATGATCACTTACTTTTGCAATGAATAAAATTTCTACTTAAAGGTAAATAACATGCACGCAGCTCTGCGCACGCACATACACACACAGAGCAACTCATCCTGAAACCCTGTAGAGACACCCCATTATCAGAGAGGGGGAACCCAGACAGCCACAAACAGTGTCAGCTCACACCCATGGTGGCTGCGCCCATGGTGTGAGCTGACACTGCAGAGCACAGTGCCTCAGCAGAACTGCCTATTGATGCAACACCATGGCAAAGACCTGGTGGCACAGTGCCATGGCTATTTCTGGGTCTCTGCAGCCAGTTTTCTCTGACGAATAAAGCACCTCTCACTTGTCCCCTGCTCCTCTCAGCAGCTGCTGGGAGTGAAAAGGGTGTATTCTTCCCACCCCGCTATCAGCCAGCCAGATCTGAGAAAGTGCCCCTTTGGCAGTTGTCATGTGTTTTGTGACTGACAGTGGATAAAATTTGGGGAAAATAATTGTGGGAGCTGCTGTTGGCCCCAAGTAGGTCTTAACATTGTTTGACAAGCAGTTGAGTATGGCTGTTGCAGTGGACTCATGGTCCACTGCAGTGTTGGAGCTACCACTCTTCACTCAGCCTTCCTCCTCCCCAGCTTTCCATGGACTATCTTCTTTGGGGATACTCTGGGCTAGAAGAATCTAAAATTAATTCCTTCTTTGACATCTGGCAGCTAAAAGCCACTTTCTCCATCTGGTCTGACAAATGAGCATTCGGAACATTTCAGGAAGCCTTTTTTTCACCCTGAGAGCAGAAGCACCTGAAGTGAACATGTTCTGTTTTCTATGGGACCCAAGGGTGCTACGGACATAATTAACTTTTAATTGAATTTGCACAAAATTCTTCTTGAGGCAAAAACATGCCACAGGCATTGAATGCCTGGGATTGTATGCCTAGCAGTCAGACTATATTTTGGATGGGCTGGAACCAAAGGTTGATTTGCTGTGGGCATTCTATCTTATCTTGCTTCCAGCAATAATTCATGTGCCAGCATTCATGGACTTAGGTAATTTTGCATTACTTATGGATGTTTCTCTGCTCAAATTCTTGTGGGTTTAGTCAGCACACTGAATCCCTAAGTCAAATTGCTCTATGTGTCTCTGCCACCTCATGTCATGCTTGTTGCCACACTCATTGCAGAGATACCTGGGTTATGTTAGAGGCTGATGAGATTCCTGTGACCACCAGAAAACCTGCCCAAGATTGTCTAACACCTTCCATTTTAAGAGCTTGTTTACAATTTACAACACGATAAGCACAAGGCTAAAATTCTCTCCATTAAGAGTTTGCCTCTGTTTGTCTGTAAGTACTCGTTTAAAGTTTTGATGCAGATGAGTCTGCTGTTTCTGAGACACATTAAAATGTTTTGACCCAGTGCCAAAGCTTCCAGTTCTTCAGAAGAGGATCACTGATGTTATAGAACTGGAACTAAAATTTAAATAAGGTAGTACCCCTGAGCCAGATATTTGCTTTTGGAGTGACTGCAAGAGGCCAGTCAAATGGTGGGTCAAATAGCTGGGCTCTACCTGTATCACATGTACTTCAGGCTGAGACTGCTGCATCCAAGCAGGTCTTTATTTGCAGCTGTAGAAGCAACTTCTGGGCCTCCTGGAAGCATCTGAGAACTTTTTGCAGGTGGTATTGGCAGAGGACCATGAGAGAAAAGTGTGAGGAAAACTGAGGAAAGTGAAGGGAAAGTTGAAGAGAAGGTTAAGCTGCAGATGCACAGGAGATAAAGGTGCTGGGCTCTAAGTCTTCATGCAGAATGATCTGGCATCACAAAAGGCACATCCCTCTTCAGGGCTTAGCATCCATTACCCTAATCTTTGTTATTCTACAGGTGTTGAGTGAAGAAAATCACATTGAGGTATGACATACTAAAGAAAAATAATGTAGTGCATGAATGAAAAGGAAAATAACTGGGAAATGGATAGGTACAGCAAAAATTCACTTTCTCCTCCAGGACAGCAATTTCAGGAGACTTCTAATGAAACTTGGAGGTCATGAGCTCAAAGCAAGACAAAAAAAAGGACTTCACACAACACCTACATAAGCTGCATAACTATTTTCCATTGCCAATTTGCAGATGCTACAGTTCATGTGAGTTTGAAAACGAGCTGGGCAAATTCACCCAGGGGAAATCCTTCAAGGGTTTTTAAGCAGAAAGATGAATAGCCAGCTGCCTCCTGGATCAGGGAGACAAATTGTCAGCAGCCTAGTTAGTACAAGGGGATAATGTGACTTTTACTCTTTCTTGAGTATCCTCCTCATCGTCAGACACGATAAGTTGGCTTGACCTTTGGTCTGATCATGGAGGACAGTGCTTATGTTGTCACGCGTCACTCCTGTTGCTTGGACTAGTCTTACTGTCCCTTGTGTCCTGAGTTCAAATGGTAGATGTGAGAGATGGGATTTAGTCCCTGCAGCTCTGTCTGGGTTTAATGCTACTCCATGTGATGGAATTTTTTGTTACCAAGTTTACTTGTCTAATTCTGCAGAAGGTTTTAATGGAACTTCCCAGACGATAGGAAGGCAATGAAGTGGCAAAGACAAGCTCCTCCAGACTAGCAGTCAGATTACTGTAGTACATCTTCCACTTTGGATATACTGAGAGATGTCATTTAATTAGCAGCTTTGTATAGTGCAAGAGCCTCCCCTCTTGGACATCCAGCATGGACTGTGTCCTTTGGAGAAACCAGGTCTGCACAGTGAACACTCTCATCTGCTACTCTATGGCAGCAGATGATTTAATGAAGAGTTTGGTCTTGCAAGCAGGAGATATTTCTCCCAGTTGAGTGGTGCCCTGGAAGACTGGATTTCCTTCCTGACTCTTCCTTGTGGTTTCCATGTGATCTGTGGGCTAGGCAGACAGTTTCATCTGCTCCTGGAGAGCTGCTCTAGGGGAGAGGAAGAACTCTTTTCATAAGAGAGAAATTCAGATATTGCACCTGGAAATGCCAGTACGTGGCTTATGTTAGTTTGGCTCAGGGTTCAGTTTGGTTTGAAGCAGATCTCACTGCCAGCCCCACTACTCCACTTGGATCACACTGATAATCTTAGGACATTGGAGCTGGAGCCACTTGGCATGAGACTTGATGGCAAGAGATGTTCCAAAAGAGCCCCTGGTGCTTTGCTGTCACAGCAGACAAAGCCCAGTGGAGCAGCTGAGGGCTCTTCTCCAGATAAGTGACTGAAAGCTGTGACCCTGGCTCCTTGGCATCTGCTGCTTCAATTCACTCTGGCCCCCGAGCTGCTCCTACTATGCCATCATACACACTAATGGACATGCTGCCTGCCTGGGAAAGACAAGGAGAGTGGGCTTCTAATGCAGGTTCACATAAGCTAAAATTAGGTGGCATAAATATGCCCCTTATCTTCCAGGAACCTAGAAGAGAAATGCTGATTGCTCTCAGCTATTCCCAAGGTCACTGGGAAGTGTGATTGAGCAAAGACAGCTCTGAAAAATGCCAAGTACTTTGAAAAATAGAAGCCTATCCATCTCAGGGTGGTTGCCTGCAATGAGTTAATGCTTTTTTGGGCATTGGCTCACCAGCTGCAAAGAAGAGATAATCACCTCACTGGTGCCTGGTGAAGATAAGCTCATTAAAACTTCTCTGGGATCCTAAAATTACTGTGATAAGTACTGCAGAGAAACTCATTAGTAAGTTTAACTCCATTCAACGAAGTGTTTAAAAGTTGAACACCTGGGATCACACATTCAGTGCTAAGGATTAAAAGAAATTCTGAATTAGCTCTTCAATAAACAAATTTTGTACTACATGGGGTGGAAGTTCCCAAGACTAAGTTTGGTAAGTGTAGGCTGTAGCACAACAAGCACTAATTTCAGGTTGCATGAGAAACTTCAGTCGTGACATTGCCTGACTTTGTAGGATTTGGCTCTGTAGCCTTTAGTTTCTTTTGGACACATTATTTTTGTACGTAGCAGAAACTGGTGAGGCATTAAAATTGAAAGGTGAACTGTGAAGCTCATATGAAGTGTTTTAATTGTGTTTACAACTATAAAATAAGGGTGTGTGGAGAAGCATCTGTTTCTCAAGCTCTGTTTCTGGTGTGGGTCCCCAGAGCAAGCAAAACAGCAGTCAGCCAAAAATGAATGAAGATGGGATGAGAGTTTGGATCAAACAAGTCCTGTGAACAAGAGAGCACATGGCTTTCTGAGCCAACTGTGGTCTTCATAGCACTTGATTGTACTGGAATATTCCTGTAAAACCAGAACAATTATGTAGGAGCAAAATTCCTCACAAGAAATTTTCAAACAAGTTTTGCATGGTAATTTCCCATTCCCAGGAAAGTTCCCTTCCCACACATGAACTGAATTAATGAAGTGTGCTTGTCTCACATTTTATCAACATATTTGTGTGAGATCAGTCTCCTTTTAAATGCATGGTGTTATCCTTTTGCTCTAGGTTCTGGATTTGGAGCCTCCACAAAAGCCATGTGTTTAGGGATGCGATACTGGAAGCCAGAAAGGCTGGAGTCGCTCATTGAAGTGAGCATTGAGTGTGGACGAATGACTCACAACCATCCCACAGGTAATGCCTGCACTCTGACATCCCCTCAGGCAGCTTTGCTCTTCTGCAGGGACTGACATGGCTCCTGTGAACTCCCCTGGTTAACTCACTTCTGCTTTGCAGGCTTCAAGGCCTCAGTTTGAACTTTGCTCGGTTGATACATGCATGTGTATTTTACTTATGTAGGCTTATATATTTGCTTGTATATTATGCTTACAGCATCCTCAAGCACAGTTGTTTTCTCTCCTAAAATCCCAAAATGCAAACATAGCCTGCCTTGTCCAAAGCATATTCATGTTAGTTCCCCTGATCAAATTTTAGGATTCATGTATATCTAGATGACTCACTGTTACCATGCAAATTTATGGTTCAGGGGATAACGACATTTTTCTCTTGGTGGGTTTTGTCATATCCAATCACTGTAGGTAAAGGTAGTAAGCCAAAAAAATCCTAACTCCACATATTTTAGGATACAATCTGAAACATTTTCTAAACAAAACCTAAATAACCATATTTAATGTTGTTTTTAATATTAAGGTCTGTCATTTTGATAATTTTAAGCTACGTAAACTTGTATTCATTCTGTCTGTTTTAAACAGCAACAAATAAAACCATAATGAATGGTGACATGTTCAACACACTCAGTGCTATGAAGCAGTCAGAAAAGTCATTATGATGCCATAAAATTAGGGAAAAGCATTCAAAACAAAGCAGAAAATTAGGCTGGCATGTAAAGTCTGTGGTGCATTAGCAGCCATAAGACTGCTTGTAGTCTGTGTAGATCACATCAGAAAGGGCTTATGAGACCCAGAAAATGGCAGCAAGGAGGATCCAAGTTGTCAGACACCTTCCATACAATAAGAAATTACATCCGGAAAGAGTTTTCAGCTGGGAAAAGAAACAAGTAGCACAGCAGGAAGGCAGGAAGGAGAGGGGTGGAAGGACCCCACGCACCTCACTGCCATCCTGAAACGTGTCAGGGAAACGTCAGTTGTGATCCTCATAACTCAAACTCAGAATACCCAACAAAGTGTGTCGGTTGGGACTGAAACATGAAGACAAAGGAAATACTTGCCCATGTTACGCACAGTGAAGCCTCAGACCTTGCTGCTACAGGCCGCTGCAAAGTCCACAAGTATGCCTGGGTTCAAAGGAGACCGGGCAAAGAGGCTGTCTTGTCAAAATCAAAGAAGCTGAGTAATTAAAATGCCCCCTAAAACTAGCCTGGTTGCTCAGGGGAATGGAGAAGCCAAACCACTTCACTCTGGGCTTCCCTCTGTCCTACAGACACCTTGCCCAGCTGTGCTTTCTTCCCCAGAGGGGAGCAGCAGGCTCTGTGAGGGCTGCCATGAGCAGGGACAGCAGGGTGACAGCAGCAGGGGTGGGCAGCCTGGGGAGGGGGCAGGAGGAGACTGCCAGCCCCTGGACACCTTGAGGGCACACTCCATCCAGCCTCTGCCACCTTCTGAGAGAGCTGTCCACTGCCCCCTGCTAGCCCTTTGATTCACACTCTAAACCCTCTGCTGCCACCTTCACAGTGAACGTGGCCCTCAAGGATCTTTGTGGCATCTGGCCTAGATGCTGTCTATCTGTGAGACCCTGTGGGCTGGGTCTACACGGGCTTTTATGCTTTATGAGAACATCTATGGGACTCAAGCTGGATGTGCCTTGGGCCTGACCCAGTATTGCAGGTTTGTGGCAGAGGGAATTAGTAAACACCTCATCTAGGCTTGTCACCTCCTGAGATAATTTTGTTTTACCTTCAGCAAAACACACAAAATTCACGATTGCCTGTATGCATGCGTGAACGCTTTTGGACCCATGCACTGAGAGAAGAACCTGGATCAATATTTTGCTCAGCTAGGATTTATTTAAATGACTGACTGGTTTTCTTAAGCTTCTTTTGCACACTGCACCAGGCTGTTTTTTTGCCCTTGCCAGAATGCCAAGAGGACAAATACAAGAAATGAGCTGAGTGTTTCTGGTGTCATGGAAGTGTTGAGTGCCCATCAACAGTTACAACATTTGTAATATTTAAAATGTTGAAATATTTGTGACCAAAGTAGAAGACAAGCATGTCTTCCTTGGACAATTTCTTCCTTCTTCTAAGGGGACATGGGTTTTTTCTCTTAGAGTTAAATGAGCCAGAAATAGTGTTAGATCTAACAACCACAACTCTTAAACTGGATGATGCTGTAAACAAGCTGATATAGCCTGTAATTGAATCACTTTGTACAAGTCAATTATTTCATGTGATTTCAATTAGAAGATTTTCAGTATCCCATTGGCAGATGATGTTCATTTTTGACCCCTACCTCAATTTCTATCACATTACACCACTGAGAACAGAAGCTCCCTTCCATGTAAGATAAGTCGCAAACCAAGGGGCAGCACTCATTAGCCAATAATCTCGACATGCCACAAGCCAGGCTGCAAACAGGCAGAGAGGGGTTGTGTACATTTGTTAATCTACCTGGCAGCCATGAGGCATTCCACTGGTGATTTTAAGAGGAAAAACAAGGACAAAAGGATGGTACCAGCACAGATGCACACTGGTAATCCTCTTTATCTGTGAATTCCAGGTTTCCTAGGGTCCCTTTGCACAGCTCTCTTTGTGTCATATGCAATACAAGGGAAACCCCTTGCTCAGTGGGGCAGAGAAATGATGAAGGTTGTGCCTATGGCTGAAGAATACTGTAAGAAGACCATTCGTCACATGGCAGGTACCAAGTCTGGATCAAATGTTTATTTTCTTAAGGCTATCTTTAGCTGGAAAGGCACTGAAGAAATGTCACTCCCTAGTCTTTACACCTTTCTGCTTTCCCCCCTCTCCTCCCTCCAGAGGTTGTCCTCCTGCTTTCTCTGCTCAGAGAAGTAAGCCCTTCACAGGTGGTGCCACATTCTTCTACCACCAGTTAGTTCCCTGGTGTATTAGTGGCAAAAATACAAAGCAAAACAGCAATGACCATGCCCTACTGCACAGTGTTATTTTTAGGGAATCTTCAGAGATTGCTGGGCAGGGGGGAGGAAGGAAATTATATTTAGCAGGTCATTAGGCAAACTGACTGCTGAGATTAATTATTCAGCTGCTTTTCATCAATTAGTGCAGTTCAACATCTTCCTTAAGGAAAACCACTGCCACTCCTCATCATACCAGGAAAATTTCACCTGAGATGCCTCCTGGCCAAGAGTTGGCTTTTGACCACAATTCAGATTTGCCTTGTTGCTTTTCTGAACAGATTTGTTTCAAACAACTAAGTGTTACCCAACTACTGAACTTGATACTACCACTTTATTATTGCTATGCATGTGATCTTTGGGGCAAAGGTACCTTAGTCCCCCCTTGCCAGGAAATGATGTTTGTAATGGTGAGACCTGCCACGGACAGATGAGTAGCATTACATGGAAACATCAAGGTAAGAGATTAAGGGACAGCTGTTGAAAAAGACTGAATTCTATAGAAATCTTTACTCAAGAGCACTCAGAAATTAAAATTAACCCCTGAAGAAAAGCTGCCGCTTTAAAATCTGACAGGAGCTCTGGGAAGGCTTTCTGAAAGACCCTGCGTTTTCATCCGTGCCTCATTGCACACCAGGATTTTTTTAGCAGAGACCCATGAGGAGCAGGTGCAGGATTAATGTGATCAAGCTTCTCTCTGAGTGGCTTTGCAGCAGGTCCCTGTCACTCCACTGGAGCAGGACCCCTCGTGTGGAGGTATGTGTGCTGGGCTCCTGAGGTATGCCCTCCAGCCAGTGCCCGTATTGTTGAGCTCCATCCTATTTTGGTAATGGGAAAAGTGTCCTGCATTAAAGTTAAGCTCCTTGGCTGCTGAGATGTGCTGCAAAGAAATCCTGCCAGAGTCCTCCAGTTTTAGAAAATCCTATTTTAGCTATATTATCCCCCATGGATAACAAACAGAGAATTTGTTATCCATGTCACAGAGAGTTCGACTCTACACCCCTCCCTGATATCCAGTTGCAATTACTGGCCAGAGGGATCTATGGACCTGAATGTGACCATCACCTCAGATGGGCTCAAGGGATGGTCCAGAGCCATGCTAGGGGTAGTGCCATGGGATTCTGACCATGCTACAGATACACCCAACAAAAATCTCCTTCAGCTGCTTTGATCCCTCTATTTCTGAAACTGTGGAACAAGCAGAATGCTTGTTAAGGTGCTACATAGAAAACATTCAGTTTTGAGGCATTTATGTTTATTTTCATGTGGGAATTAGGGGAAAAACACCCACAAACAAACAAAAAGCCAGCAAAAAAGAAAGAGACAGGTCAGGTCACTCACATTTCTAAAAACTGTTATAACCAGCTGCTGTAGTGGGTATTGATAGTGAACACTTACTTTGCTTACATTTGTTTTGCTGTAGATGCCATAAATACATCTAGATGCTCTCCTTGGCCTGATAGCTGTAAATGCCCTTTCAGTCTGTTTTTGTAAACACCTCCCCTTTTTAGGGTTCTGGTGGATGGAATAAGGCCAAGCTGCGTCATAGTCTCAGAAAAAGGGCAGCTGGACATTTCCAGGTGTCTCAGGCACATGGTTGAATGCTCATCACTGGCTGGGGCACCGGCAGCTGACAACTTTGTAAAATTTTCAGGTCCTACGAAGCAGCTTGGATTTTTACAAAAAAGTCCCTTAAAGATCTTAACTGCCAAAGAAAGTCACTACTGAGGCATTTTAGGAAAAGAAGCAAAATCAGATTACATCCTTCAGGTGAATGGTTTGGTTGTGCTTTGTGTGTGCTTTTCAGCCCTTGCAGCACACACCACTGAGCAGCCAAGCAGGAGAGACAGGGAAAAGCAGGAATGCCAAATTTTATTTTGCACCCATAGTCCCATCCCAAATTGCTAGTTTGCCTTGGCACACTCAGCCATCCAGGCCACCCCTCTGTTCTCTAATTCCTGACCCCCCCCAGCTTGCCAGGCAGGGTTTCCCTCAGGTCTCAGTTCTGCAGGCAGGTGCAAGGGGATGTGCTTAACAGTTCAGTTAAGCACATCAGATATATGGTGAATGGGCTGACTTAGTTGCCTTTGTAAGCCTTTATAAAAAGGGTGAACCAGGGCATTAGCTTGAAAATAAACTAAATTTAATAAGTTTATTTACACAGGGAACATTAGCATGATTAGAGATCACTCCCCAAAGTGAAAGAAAAAAAGGAGAAAGACATATGATTATTAAAAAAGGCTTATTTCTACAGGCACAGGTAACAGCTATGTATTTTATTTATCCCTTTGCTACATTTGATATGTATTACAATATATGCAAACGAGAATTTTGGACTTTCCTATCTGTTTTTTCCTAATGATCACACAATAAATGAGATGCAAATAGAACAGAAATACTGGAGAATTTATCCAAATAAAAATTGATAACTGAGGTAGGTGGCAAATTGTATTTAGGATGTGGAAGCAATTTCAGATATTCTTTAATCATAATAAAGGAATAAAAACTGACAAAGAATTGATTATTTTCTTTTTGTTGACTCTTACCTTTTCCTTGGAGTGCTCTTCTGAAAATTCTTGTAAAATTTCATCTTGATATATATTAAACGACATTAAAATAGCACAAAATTCTGAAAGTATTTTCTTCATTGCATCCTCTGTTTTCAATTAGAAGTCTCACTCCATACATACTTAGTATATAAGCAGTATATTACTGTAAAATACCTGGGGTTTCATGTCCATCATTATCCTGAAAATGTTAAAGTAGAACTGAAAATGTTCTTGAAATGAAATACTACATCATTAATTTCTTTTGCCTTCAGAATATCAAGAGCACTGGTTTTACTTTGAAGCCAAGTGGCAGTTTTATTTGGAGGAGAGAGAAATCAATGAGGAAAATCAGAATCAACCTGTCTTTCCAGCCAACTATGATGCAGAGGAGAGAGAAAAGGTAACTGCAACTTCCAAAAGTTCTTTGGATGGCTCTGAACCAACAGAGGTTTTCAAAGAGCCCACTATTTTTCAACTGATGACAGTGCCAGTGTAGTACCTGAGCAGGTACAAAATACAGGCCAAGGCTATCTGAGGGTAGAAAAGGCAAATGTCCTGCCTGGAGCTCTCATTAAAGCCTAATGGAGCTGTGGCCAGAGTCTGACAAAAACACCCTCAGGTATTAGAAGCTGGATTTTGTCTTGTTTAGTGGAGGGTGTCCCTGCTCCTGGCAGGGGATTGGAACTCAATGGTCTTTAAAGGTCTTTTTTCCAATCCAAACCAGTCTATGATTTTTTGGTCCTTTGAGCAGAAGACAGACATGCCAAGTGATTGATTCGCTGCCAACCTGGGGTGTGCCAAGCTAGTTTTAAGTGTCTTGAGAGATGGTGTTTCACCACATTCCATGAGATCCTATTTTATAATGTACATGATCTTTTCTTTGCTGGCTATATCTTCTTAACTCGAGAGAAATAATGTGTCTTCTTCCCTGCTGTTTACAGCTATCTGATATGGGCTGGCACCCCCCAAATCTCTCCACTTAGCAGCTAAGCAATAAGTATGTGGCTCTTGACACCTTTTGCCATAAATCAATCCCTTTTTTCCAGATTATGTAAATATAGTTCTATGCTTATGTGCCACTTTGTGTATTTTTAGGTGATGAAGTCTGATTGACTGTGGATAATAAGAAACTGCTCACTCTAAGTATAAAGAATATTCCTGTCCAGGTTTATTTTACTAATTCAGTGCCAAGAATTTGCTACTAGCTTTATATTCCTTCCAGTACTACTGAAGTCTCTGCAGAGCTTTAGAAGAGATTAAACCAAACAGCCATTTCCCATGACCATTTCAAGAGGGAACTGTATGAACTTCTAATGCAAAAGCAAAATTGACCTTTGTTACCCTAGCCCAACTATTTTGGCCTACTGAGCTATGTATTTTGATGTACAAGAAAGGAAAAATGGTGCTTGAGCCTTAAACTCCCCCATCAGGCAGAGATAAGATACTTTATTAGTGTGCTAGCAGCTATGGAAAGAATAGATGAGGAGAAGGTAACTGCTTTGCCTGCTTTTTCCCAAGAGTGCTCTCCCTTTGCCTTCCCTCCAGACTAGCTGTCTCCTTGTGTTTGGGAATACAGCCAGTAGCCTTTCCACATGCAGAGCACCAGTGTCTGGCCCACAGATCACCACATGTGTGTTCCTGCTTGGCCAGGTGCACCTTTCTGCTAGCTGTATGTGAAAGTGAAGCCCTCAAATGTGGCTTGGATTGATCCAAGCACATTTCAAAGGCAATTTCCCTCCCAAAAAGAAATCACACCCTGAAATGTTTAGCAGCAAAGGCCACATTCTCTATAAGCTGGCATATATAATTTTTCAGTGATGTACCTTTGGAAGATGCTAGATATATGGTGAATGGGCAGACATTGCTCAGCATGTGGGATCAGCCTTGGCTCTGCAAACAAAATACTCACCTGACTCACTTTCCTGTGATGGACACAATGTGCTACAAACTGAGGGAGGAAAGAAACCAAAGACATCCAGGACAATTAGACCATAAGGACCTTGTTTCCTTAAGATGAAGTTGCTTAACCTAGCATTGAGAAAGAATCCAGAAAGGTGGGGAGAAAAAAAAAAAAAAACAATGGAAAAGAAGTGCTAGCCAGCAGAGGGTCAGCTCCTGAAGGGTGGGGAAGTCAGAGGCAGCTGTAATTACTGGTGGCAGAGGTTGACAGCAACGAAGGGAGATGTGAATTACCTCCTGGGCTTGGCAGCAGCTCAGCGCCTTCAGCAGGAGAGTGCATGCTAACACCCCATCCAAGTCCTAGGTCCTTGCTGGCCCACCCAAGGGAAGCTGGGCTGGTGCCACAGCACAGGGCTGCACAAGGGCACTGGAGCTGAAAGGAGAATGAAGCAGTTTGGGAAGTGCTGCCTTGGGGCAGCTAAGTCCTGCCAGGTTCAGTCCCAGGACAGCTATCTGCAATGTAAAGCTGTTTCAGCAAGGCAAGATGACATCGGACGTGCGCAGAGCATCAGGGATGAGTAGGAATAACTGGGGTGACACTTGAGCAGCCTGGCTGCACACCCAGAATAGCCCCTCTGTGCTGAGCCCTCCTGCCTTTGGTAGCATTGAAAGTGTCTGTGCTGCTCCACCAGCATCCAAACTGCAGCAATAGGGCTGGAAAATTGCATGGGGCAGAGGATGGCATACAGGCATAAATAATCCCTCTAAATTGTAAAAAGAAAAAAAAAAGAAAGAAATAGAGTGAAGCTGCACTCTGACCTCTGACTCTGGCATGTTTGATGTAAGTCTAGATAAATCTCAACCAAGTATGAAATAGGTCAGGTGAAAGTGAATAGAGAGAAATGCCAGCTCTTCACACATGATGCAGAAGCCAAAAGCCAGACAACCAGGAACACCCAACTTGCCATGATGCAAGTTAAACTTCAGAAAATAAAGTTGCCCATTTCGTCATAGGGCAATATTTTTTAACTACAAATTTCTTCATGTTGAGATAATTTGGGGATGGAAGTACAGGCTCTAGAGAAAATCCAATTTTCCTTTGCAAGTCTCAAAACTGGGTTTGGAGCTCTTTGTCCTGCCTTCTCCTGAGGAAGAGCTGTTTTTTACATTTGCAAATTATTTTCCTTTTTGTTCAACAACTACTTTTAGAAGAGGAGAGAAAAGGCTTGATATTGTCATTGTATTGCAAAAGTTCCCATACCTTCTCAGTGATTTCTCACAGGCAGCTCTTCACAGCACAATCAACAAACTCACAGCTCTACCAGCTAACTCACTCTTTTGTAGCACTCTTCTTATTGGACACAGCCGTGGCCTATTAAGGGCAGGCCCTAATTTTTTTTTGTTCCTAATTTTTGGTGATTAGCACAGCTGCAACTCCTCAGGGGTGAGACTACCTTCTGCACTATCTTTATTTTCTTACATTCTCCACAGCTTGGCAAGAAAAAGACAGAGAAAGGGGCTTGAATTACATAGTCTGAAATGAAGGCCCTAAAGAAATTACAGGATCAGAACATTTTCACCCTCCATGAAAGTTTGGCTAATTAAAATGTGCAAATGTGCGACAAGAGGAGCTGAGAATATTCCCAGAGGCAGTAAGAGGACTGATGAAGTGTATATGTTGTCATATAGCACAGGAGTTCTGCATACTGCTAGAGTTCCATAACTCCCTGATGTTTCTTGTAGGCAGCTCCTCTAAGCACTGACTTTTCCTTCTCCTCACAGCAGCCAACTGACTCCAGTTCCCCTCAACCACCCAACCCACTCTTTTATAACACTCTTCTTATTGGCTACAGGTGTGGCCTGTTAACATCAGGCCTGCACCTAATCCTTAGTAATTGGCTCAGTTGCAAATCTTTAGGGGGTAGATTACTTTCTATACCACCTTCATTTACCTATACTGTATGCCCCTACACTTGCCAACTGTATTATTTTTATATGACAAGGAATTTCTAGGATGTGAACTTGTAGTCTGTCTTGATCTACTTTTTGGCATTTCTGGCTTGCTTAAACCTAAGAGGCTTAATGCATCAGCCTCTTGGCCTGGTGCATTAAGCTGGGGTGCAGGCTTATACCGGACATCACCAGAACTGCTGGAGCTGCCACTGTGGCTCATCCCACGCTGCACCAGAGGAGCCACAGCACTGCCCCTGCTGCCCTTTTCCAGTCCCAGGAGCCATTCCCACTCAGCAGGGGAGATGCCAGCCTGGCATGGCCTTGCCCCAGGCCTGCAGCTCCAGTGCCCTGCCCTGACACAGCTGTGTCTCCACAGACATACCGGCGCTGGAGCTCCGAAGGCCGGGGGGGACGGCGAGGCCACGACGCCCCCATGATCGCCTACGACGCCCTGATGGGCTGTGGGGGGGACTGGACAGAGCTCTGCAACCGCTCCATGTTCCACGGAGGTGAGGTTCCCTGTGCCTCCCGTCCCTGCCAGGGCTGGGACAGAGCCCCCCTGGCTGTCAGCTGCCTCTGTTGTCCAATCTGCCATGCTGTCTGTAACATTGTCACCTCTGGTTTTAGCCTCTAAACCCCATTCTTCCGGCAGCAGCTGCCACACAAGCCATTTACAGCACTTTTCAAACGCTGCTCCATCTACATCTCATGCTTCCTCCAGAGGTACATGAGGTCTAAGTCCAGTACGGCTTTCTAAAGGGCTGACAGAACGTGGGCACCTTTGGCAAAACAACCTTCTAGCTGCATGTAATGAAACCAAGTTAGGGAGAAAAATAATACAGCACCCAAACAAGTGCCAGCCAAATAAAACCCAGCACTTGGAGGCACACAATTAAGTACTTCTACAGCTTTGTGAGAGGGAACTTTCTCAATAGCAGATGCATCTTGCTGGGCTTTTGGGAGGCCAGCATATCTGGGGGGTAGGACCCCGGCCCTGAATCACCCACTCCCTCCCTTTTTGGTGTGGGCCCTTTGCCGAGGCTCTGGGTCTCTCACCTGCCCCAGCACCGTGGTGAGAGCTCACAGACCCCACTGCAGACCCTGGCAGGCACAAACCCACAGGCACTGCATGCACAGAGCACCAGGGCTCCTCAGCAGGGCTGGATGTTTTAGAACCTGCACTGTGCTGTGCTGTGCATAGGGAAGAGACACTGTCTAGTCCAGAACCTTTGTTGTATAGTAGACACCCCTGGAGCTATTATTCCCTCCTTTGTTCTTAGCAATGGTTAGCTGCCTGCAAGTGCTGCTGTGCTGGGGCAGATCTTCCCAAACCAAGTCAGCTGCCAGCCCAGGAGTGCACACCACGGTGGCACGTCCATGTGCTTGCCTTGGCACCACTCTCTTGCTTTAGGCATCCTAGGCCTTTGGGACTCACCCAACATGCCCCCACTGCACTCCATATGCTGGAATATGTGTGGAACACTCCCTCCATCAGTGTGGAATGCTCCCCCTCCTGGCAGGGCAGTGTTTGGCTGTGTGTGAAGGCGGCACTAAGAGCGCACTGCGATTGTGTTTGACCCTGCAGGGGAGAGCGCGGCCACGGGCTCCATCGCGGGCTGCCTGTTCGGCCTGGTCTACGGCCTGAGCAAGGTGCCCAAGGGCTTGTACCAGGACCTGGAACAACGGGAGAGGCTCGAGTTCTTGGGCGAGAACCTTTACCGGCTATCCATGGAGGAAAAGTAAAGCAGTTTCTGCCATTTTCTCTTTCTCTAAAGATTATATCAAACCCTGTAGATATCTGACTGGCATTCATAGTGAAGGAGGTAGCCCTGAATTAGTCTGAAGAGCTCTATGTACATTGCGTGCAAGTGGAGATAGCTGAGTTATTAGACTGATTAGAATTATTAGATTGATTAGATATACATGATATTTGTGGGTTTTTTACAGATTTAGGGATTTCTAAATATAAGGAGTGCTGCTTAAACCTCAAATGGCAAAAAAGAAATAAAACATCTTTTGACCGATTTCAGTCTAACTTGCTAAAATACCACTTCTTAAACAGCTGTTTCCAGTAATTACACATATGAAATTAATTTTCAGAACTAATGCTTTCTTGCAAAACTAATGGTAGTACCCACTCACGGGGATATTCTCTGTATATTTGACAATCCTTTCACCACTGTGTCCCTCCTTGTTCTCAAATCTAATGTGTCTGTGACACTTGTAAACCTAATGTCTCATGGATTAGCTTCTAATGAATCACTGATCCCTGTATCAGCACTGTGGTGTAAGGTATTGTTACATTAGAAGCTTCCAAAAAAGGAAAAGCCAACACTAAAAATACCTCCAAGGAACAAGCAAAGCATCAGTGTGTCTAAAATTTCTGATCAATGTGTCTAAAATTTCTGAATTATGTTTTTATTCTTCTTCAGTCTTCAGAACAAAAGTTTCTCTAAAATATAACTGGCTGAAATATTTGTAAATAAATTAATCTTGCACTATTTTCTAAGTATCAGTCTTTATTTTTAGATTGAACAGATTATATGTTGCTGTATCAGTATCAGAATTTTTGGCTGAGGTCTTCAAGCAGTTGTAATAGGTCAAAAGTTAGGCTGTGATACATTTCACAAGTCTGAGCACCATGAAAACCCCAAGAAGAAAAGTCACAACTGCTTTACCTTTTTCCCCCTTTCATTTATTATCTTTTGTTCTTTTTTTCCTTTCCTTGCCTGGCTTCATCTCACCTTTCCTCTCCAAGTTATTTTTCAACATTTTTTTTCTTCATTTTCTTTTTTCTTATTTTTTCTTTTTTCTTCTTTTCTTTTTAAATTTTTTTCTTTTTTCTAAGTTTTTTCTTTTTTCTTTTTAAATTTTTTTCTTGTCCTTTTTCATCCTTTTTTCTTCTCCTTTCCCTTTGCCTTTCCATTTTTTCCCCCTTATTTTCATTTTTCCTTTTTCTTTTATTTTCTCATTTTTCAAGAAAACCAGGAAACTACAATTGGGTTAGAAGTTGCATACCATATACAAAGCAAACAGTAGGCTTGATGAAGGAGATCCTAACGCCCCCAAAGAGCAGCACAGGCACAAATATGGAATCCTCAATGAAATAACGCAGAAGTGAGCTAAAAATTTGTTCCCACATTTAACCTCATGTTTTACTTCAGAAGTTCAGAAAGTGAGATCTATGTAATACTTTCTAATTTCCACCATGTGTGATTGCCTACGTGGTGTTGGTTTCTCCTGTCTTTCTCCAGCTGCTGAACTGTGTTTTAAAAAGATAGCTAAAAATACATGAGTACTTTCCTACGCCTTTTTCCGTGTAAGCCCTTGCTGGAATCATCACTGGGATGTTGTGTGGCAGCCCCAGGAGCAGGTGATGCCTGTCAGTGGGAATAGCAGCCTGCATGACCATGTCGTATGGGAAGGTTTCCGTACCGCGCCTTACCTCTGGCTCTGTTGTTGTAGCATGTTTTCTCTCGGCAGCTTCGCAAGGTGCTTCCTTGTTTGCTTTGGAGATGTGTTAAACCAAAGGCAGCAATTGTGTCAGTAGCTTTTGGTGCCAGAGAATACCAAGACTTTCTGAAAACATTGCTTCTAGTTTAAGATGCCTCTCGCATCCTAGTCCTGTAATAATTTCAGCAATAGAGAAGAGAGAAGAACATATTCTGCATAAGGTAGGACTTTTTCTAGTACTTTGGCTTTTCTTTTTCCTTTAGGAAAAAAATAATCACTGATAAATGTTAAGGGGATTTATAATTTTTCCACTTTACCTTCTATCCAACCTGAGCAGGACCAAGTTGTGTTTCAGAGATCAGTAAGAGAATCTCATTGAAAAAAAGGACTGAACCTCTAAAGCACCATTTCTGCAGCTGTTGGGGTGAGCAGTGCCTTGGCCATCATTTCACTGAACACACTCAAAAGGCCTGTGCATCATTTTGAGTGGGCAGAGCTGCTCCTGGTTGTCTTCCTTATCTAGGGGCAGGTCGTTGGATCAAACACCACACAGAGACAGGTGGGGATGCCCAGGGATGCGGGAGGTCATGAGATGCAGCACTTTGCACACTCTGGCTCATGGCCATTTCCCCAGAGCCTACCAACAGTATGGCAGACCAATCTCATTGATCTCTGACAGCTTTTGCAGGACAATGGTTTCAATTTGTTTCTTGTTTTTTGATGAGGCCTCCATAGTGCTGTTTCCTTCTGCCCATGCCACTGTCCCTGCAACAGCTAGTCCTTTGGGCTGCCATAGTGTCTAAAAGGGTAGTCAGATATTTAACATGAAATTCAGGATCAGGAGACAGGGCCTTCTCTCTTCCACGCCAGTGACACTAAACCAGAAAATCCTACAACTGTATGCTTTTAGCAAATGCCATGGGATGCCACCATGCCCTGCTACTCAGCAGCATCTGGACTCCTAACTGAATAGAAAGGCTGGAGGGCGCTGGTGCAGGTCTGGGAGAGGGTGCCAGCTCCTGTCCCTTGGCCTTGGCACCTCAGCTCTCCTCTGCCTGTGACACAGGAGTATCCACTGCAGAGGCTTCTCTGGGACAGCGGGATAGGGTTGCACTGCTGCCCATTAGCATATTAGGCTGTTACCGCTCTGATGCTGCCTGTGATAAGTGTCCCCAAAGAACCTATAAATAAGTAACTAAGCAGCCTGTCTTATGCATCTTAATTATTTGTAGGCCAAGAGGACAGGAAACTTTTGAAGGTGGCCTTGCCTCCTCTACAGGTCCAAGCAGTCTGTCCCCCAGACACTGAAAACCATCAGCAGCATAAACCAGCTTCCATAACCAGCAGCACACTGAGGCACATCACAGTCATTAAAAAGAGTGGAAACCAGTGTCTCCAGGGGAAGAGAGGGGTGAGGGAGATAAAGCACATCCTCCATTTTGCAGGATCAGGGAGGAGCCCAAGTATCTGCCTTGTCATATGACATAACTCACAGTGCTATGGGAAGTGAATTCTGCTGGCATGGGGTTCCCCCGTGCATAGGGACTACCTGTCTGGATACTCCCAATGGGATTAGAATTGACTGTCTGTAGTTGATACAGAGGTGACTATATTTCATTGATAGCTGACATAGTTTAAGAGCAGCAGGATGCAACTTGGGAAAAGACAGTAAGGAAAAATTAGGGATGATTTAACCTTTTGAGAATGGTGGTCATGCTCCCAAACATGAGAAGTCTCTTACTTAGGCCTCCTTCTTTGAGGGAAAAACCATGGTGTTTCCCAAACCCTAGGTTAAAGCAGACTCACCACTACCTCAATTTTCTCTGGTGGTCTCAGAATTCAGTGTCATTGTACCACTGTCCTGGCACAGAATGCATTTCAGATTTACATGGTCACAATGGTCATTTGCAGGTGACGTCTTCTTGGAAGAACTGCAGATGCCCTAAATAGGTGCCATAGCTGTTTGCTCATTTTCTACTGCTGGCTGGTGAATATGGATCAAACACTCAACCATGCAACAGGTCTTGGTACTGAAGGCAATGCAGTATTCCCACAAATGCTACATTTCAGATGGCATCCTATAATAACACTCTAACATGGAAAAGGAAATCCTTGAATAGAGCTCACTCGTAGTATATTTTAATGAAGTTGTTTGAATTTCATAGCTCATATGTGATTAATTACTGTGAATATTCCTAGCAGAGACGGTCTGATCTCCTTTCCTTCACAATCAAGTTCGGCTATGCTGAAAGCAAGACTAGTCTGTATTTTGCTGTGGCCATTTATAGCAACCAAAGCAGTTCAGAAGGGAGGGTAAGCAGGGCATCTGGTTCCACTGCTGTTCTGAGAGATCAGAGATGACCCTGAAGCACATTGGTCGATGGCCCCACATGTTTTTCTGAGTACACCAGACACTAGTTAGGGAGGAGAGGGATGGTAAGCTTTCAGTTAAAATATCAGCAGACTTGCAAGGAGAGGGAATGAACCTGGATATTTTTAGCCAATTATATTCTGAATTTTGGTTCTTTCTTTATTCTGAAAATTCCCGTGGTTGGGACGAATGGGGTCCTTGGTGTAACATAGAAGCTTAGCCTCTTTGGCTGTGGTCAATTTGGTAAGGGAAAGGGGTGATACCACCTGTGCTATGCTGAAATGTGCTTATTCCCTATCAAAACCTACAAGGTATTGTTTGTCACATTAGACATGGGCCAGTTGTCAGGCTTTTTTCTTTCACTGGCCTTTAAAAATACCTACAAAGTCATTATAAATAGACTTTCTTCCATTCAAGATGGCAAATGCAGCTGAGGGATGTAATTTTCAATATGTGCACTTGAAATGCAGCCAAGTAGAATCCAAATATCACAACCCAACTGGCCAAGGACCAGCCCTTCACTTTGCAAACAGCCTCCATAATATTGCAGCGGGGGGCTGGGTCCGGTTTCCTTCAGACACCATGCTGTGCCAGTTGCTGGGGCACAGCTGGGCCTTCCCCAACTTTCTGAGCTTGACACTCCCTAATGCATGACCCTCTTTGCAGCCTTTCTTAATTTCCTACATGTGGACTTAATTTAAAGAATTTTTTTATTCCACTTCTGGTCATAAAAATTAATCCCCTGGGCGTATGCAGGCTGCATTCTGTGCATGAAGCTATTTCACTGCACAGTGAAGTAACCTTCCAGATTTTCATGGTGTCAGAAAGCTGACACCTCTTGATTTTTCCCTCCTAGACCTATCTATTGTTATTGACTTCAAGCTCCAGCTTTTGTGCTGAGTTCAGTATTTTATTTAGTAACTGATCCACACCAATTAAAGCATTGCCTAAATCCCCAGCTGTCCAAGGGCCTGATTCTTCAAACAAGCAAAGGTCCAACATACCATCCCTCTTCCTCCAGTTTAAAAGCGGTTGTAGCGCAGGGACATTGCCAGGGTTGTTGTTGTGGTGATAGCCTTCACAAAGCAGATTTAAGAGCATAGACTTGATGTGGGATTTGAATGCTATCAAAAAGCAAGTAACAGCAACCCTCGTTGTTTTTTTAAAATTCTGGGGAGGTATCTACTGACTTCTAACCTATACCAGTAATAAAAACCATCAGTGGCACATTTGGGCCCCTCAGCCTTGATATTTTGTTTTAATGGTTATAAACCACAGACAGAACCATGGTTTCATGCTAACTGCAATCTCATCATATTTATCTTTACCTACACTTTACCTCGCAGGAAAGGAACATACCTTCAGTGTTGTCCTCACTTTAGGAAATGGTAATTCTAAATGAGGGACTAGTGGCACAGAGGAGATGCAGTGACCCTAACTAGCATTGCTTGCTTCCCTAAGTGCTTCCACTGCCCACAAAACACAGAAGAAAGAGCTGACAGTGCTGTGTGGGACGATGTGAAGTCCTGACATTGCTGCTACACCATGACTCATGAAGCTTGTTGAGCACTTTGCATGCTTTCTAACAGGCCTCTAACATCAACTCTCTTGAGAAGTTCTACATTCAAGTGTTTTTTTCTCCATTTCATGCATAGCAGCATGCCATTAAAGCGAAGTAAGAAGGTAGTAACAGAATGCTGACAACTTGAAAAGCCATTTCTGTTTTCTCTTGCACAGCACCAAAAGCGCACACTTCTGTGGAGACAGTAAGATGCTTATAGACCCTCTGGTGCTGAAGAAGAAGCTCAATAGGATGGCAACAGAGCAAGGAGCCTTTGTTGTTCTCAGCAGCCTGCTGCAATACGTCACTGAGCTCGCAGCCGGCGATCTGCAGATCAGCAACAAGAGGACAAAATGGGCAGAAGGTAAAGAAAACCAGGTGAGCTCTAACCAGCCATGTCCAGATCCAGTCAGGGTTCAGTATCCAACCAGATTTCAGCTCTTGCGGTCCAGGTTTCTAAACACCAATCGTGAGCCATACACCAAGAAGAGAAGAGAAGTCGGCAAACTGGTCATTAAAGAGAAGATGTGGGTGAGCAGGGCTGGTAACAAGCTGGACAGAAGCAGAGACAGGAAGGGAGATGGAAAAGCAGTGGACGAGGATGCAGACACAGCACCCAGCGATAGGGCAAGGTGGACTAGTGTGACTGGGAAAAACACAGTGAAGAACATACTGAAGAAATTTTTAGCTGCTGAAGAAAAAGAAGCCAAGGGGGAGTCTCCCAGCTGGAAAAAGAAGGGAGCAAACAGTAGTTTGCCAAAAATAGTCAACAAGAATTCAGTCTTGTCCAAACTGAAGGACAAGTTTGAACAAAGCACTCTCTGCTCAGCTGCAGAGGTGAAAGCATCGCTCTTGCGCAAAGGTGAGAGAAAGACTAAAAACTTCCCCAGCAGAAAAGCTATTCATAAGCCTGAGGTCAGAGTGCTGCGCATGGCAGCGATGACAGCCACAGGTATAAAGAGTCCAGAGTCCCAAAATTTAGTGTGCTCCATGGTTCCAGTGCCCAGATTCAGCATGGCTACCAAAATTAACCATCCTTGGAGCTGGTCGAAAAATAATGCCACAAAGCAGCCTTTTGGTCATGGCACACTGCTGAGGGAAAAGGAGGGATCCAACAGAGACCACAGAGAGAACAAAACCCTGGGAGATACAGCACAGGTCAGGGAGGACAAAGAAGAGTTACTAGTGGCACCAGAGGCCATGTCAGATGCAAAAGACTGTGCTGAGGGTAAAATAGATTCCACAAAACAGGAACCCAACTTTCACCCTGTTCTAAATAACTCTTCAACTACTCATGAAAACAAAGCTCTTGCAGACTGCATTCCCCCCTCACCTGAATGTGAAAGGACTAACATGCCAGCTGGGCCTGACACATCTTCACTATTGGGAACTACCAATGCTCTGCAACATGTGAAAGAAGACAGCCCACCTTCTGACTCACCTGACTCTGGCACAGCTGAAGGATCCCATGAACAAAGTCCTCAGGACACTACACCAGGAGAGATTCCTGAAATATCTCTGTATGTATATGGTTCAGATGAAGATGACACAGAGCTCACAGAGCCAGAAAAAGATCCTTTCTTTGCAGGCCAAAAATGTCTTCCAAAGCAGAAAGCACTGGACAACATGCTGCCATTTTACTCTCCGAAATTTTCAGCATCTTGTGAAGTTGAGCCCTCAATGGATGATCAACAGCTAACGGTCCTAATACCAGCTTCTGGCACAAAGCCACCAATAGAGGCACTGGATTTAAAAGGCAAATGTTTTAAGGAAGCCAAAAAAGAAGCAACATTTCACAGTGAAGACAAAATGTCTTCTACTTCCAGCAAAAATGATAGTGAGGTCCCAAATATAGAGGAGGAGGAGGAAAATAAGACACCCAACAGCCAAATGCAAAATGAATTAAAAACCATGCAGCCTCAGGCTCCTCAAATGAATTTTTGCTCACAAAATAATTTTAATGTTTCCAGTGGGGACATGCAAGTTCCAGACACAAATCAGAACAAACCTACACTCTCCTCAAATGAGAGCCTGGAGCCAAAGCCTGGGGCTGCAGCAGAAGAAGACACCTCTTCTCCTTTGGAAAAGACACAAAGCCCTTTGCCAGGTGATGTTGTGAAGCACAGTTCCTTTATTTCAGAAGAAGATTTTGGGAAGGACATATTGTCTTCATCAAATGAAGGGATGAACTATGCAAACAATCGAGCCCTGCAAAGGATTTCCTTAACTGACCTGGAGACCTGCCACAAGCCATCTGAATCCTTCATTGAGCATGAAGAGGGCACTGCAGATGAGATGCCCTGGCCTGACTCTGAGGCATGGCAGTCACCCTTGGCAACCCCTTCACCAATATCGATGAGTGGGATTGCAGGACAAAGTATCCGTGGCACTCTTAGAAATCCTCCTGCACTTCCACCTCTTGATCTGGAGGGACAGGGAGGTGGTGCTGTGGAACATGAGCATGACAGCCACGGCTGTGAGAAGCATCCACACCCCCTTTCAGCTGAGTTGACAAGTGGTGGGAATGACACAATGCAGGAGAAGAAAACCGTGCAGGATTTTAAGAACCAAGCACTCTTCCCAGATGATGCAACAGAAAATGAAAACTCCACTGACAAAGAGACAAATACATGTCAGAGACTTGAAAACTGTCCTTCACATTCAACCACAAAGCCAGGAAAACATGAAAATAAAACCACACTAGCAGGAAATCCCCTATTACCCTTGGAGAAGAGCCAAACACCAATATCAGATGATACCAAAAAGCAAGAATGTGGTATGCTAGAAGAGAACCTGATTCCTTCATCAACTGAATTGGTCTCAGACCAAAAGAAGGATGCAAAAAGTAGAAATAAAATATCTGAACACACAAGGGATAAGCTCTTCTCCTCAGATGATGACATGAAGAATGAAATTGATAGCGTGGAGACAGAGAAGAAAGAAGAGAGAAATGTCTTGCATAAATGGGAGCAGGAACAAGTATTCACACCAAGTGATACTGTGGACCGTGATAATAACTCTTCAAAGGAGAATGATGCTCATAGTCTTCAAACATCCCAGTTACCTTCATCAGAGCATGATACCAACAATCAAGGAATGAAAAATACTGGAGAGAGTTTGGAGAATCTAGCATCTCCAAAAGATTTTATGAAACATAAAGAGGATGTGACAGGAGACAAAAACATCTATCACAATAATAGGAAAAAACACCAGGACCCATCAGATGTGCCAATGAAACATACAAATGAAGGGCTACAAAATGTCAAGTCAGACCTCAACAATTATTCAATGCCACCAAGACATACAAGTCAGGACAATAAGATGGCCGATGAGGACAATACTTCTCTAGAGACACAGAAACAGATGCCACCAGGTGGTCTTGTAAAGCCTGAAACTAAGCCAGACAAAAAAGAGACTAAACATACCTCTGAGATGTTCCAGTCACCTTCTTCAAAGAAAGTGCCAGATTCTCAAGACAGAAGCTCTTCAGGAGAGAGGAAGCAAGAGACACCAGTGGCAGAAGACACTGGATCACCTGAAACAGAGGTTGTAAAAGAGGATATTGAGCAGCAGTTTTCTGGGAAGCACCAGTTTTCTGGGAAGCACCAGCTACCTCCACCAAGAAAATCAGAAATGCATGAGGAAAATAATCCAGCACTCAAACAGCAAATGAGATTTGATGATTTTCTGACACCTGATACAAATACTGCAAAAGAGAAAGATGAACTTCCAAGTTCCAGGAAGTGTTCATCAGTACCACCAAAAACATTGGCTAAGCCTCAAGAAAAAATTACTGCAGAACAAAAGCAAAAAACATCAGAATCTTCAGGTTTTAGGAAGCCTGGTACTAATTCTGTAAAAGAAAAGGATGAAGATCCAAATACTGAGAAGCTGCCTTCTTCAAATGAAGTACTGAAGCCTCAAGAAAAAAGTGCTTCAGGAGAGAGGAAGCAGAAGACACCAGCAGGAGAGGACAGCATGTCACCTGAAGAAAAGGATGTAAAAGAGAAAGAGAAAGATGAATACCAAGCTTCTGGTGACCATCCGTTACCTCCTTCAAGTAAATTATTGAAGCCTGAGAAAAATATTCCAGGAGGAGAAAAAACAGAAGCTGTATCTGAAAGTTTTACAAAGCCTGATGCAAATGCTGTGAAAGATAAAAGCAAAGATCCAGCTTCTGGGATGTGCCAGTCCCCACACTCAGATTTGCCCGTGAAGTCTGAAGAGAATAATGCCACAGTCAAAAAGAAGCATTTGCCACCACCACATGATGCAAAACCAACGTGTAAAACTGGTAGTGGAGAAAAGAAGAGTGAACCTGAGAGAAGAGAGAAATACCAGCTAGGCTCTTCAGCTCAGTCAGAGAGGCACAGCAATGATGGCTCAGGAGAGGAGGACCCTCTGGGTGATTTCAGAAGCTATCAAGCTCCATCACCAAGCAATGGCATAAACTGTAAAAGCAGTGCTGTCCCAAAAGAGACCAGTTTGTCTAATACAGAGAAATCCCCCAAATCATTCTCATCATCACATGTTGCATCAAAAGATAAAATAAATCCTGCTGGAAACAGAGAAAAGCAGCCTGGATTTAAGAAGTACAAAGCACTCTCATCAAAGACTTTGGTGAGGCATGAGGGAGGTGCTGCTGAAAGGGAGGGGAGTGGGCAGGCAGCTGGCAAAACCAGTGAGAAAAAGGCAGAGCTGGAGGACTGCTCTAAAGCAACACCATTCTCAAAATACACAGTGGAGAGCTACAGTGAAGGATCCTTAGATTCAGCTTTCAAACCATTGATCATTAGAGTAACTGACACATTTAAACATCACAGCTAAAAATTACGGCTACAGCTTAGGCAAGAACTTACAACAGATCATGCTACCGATTCACTTGATCTTTCTTTTCTCCTTTTTTCTCCAGGGCATTATATTATCATTTTTTAATCACAAGGACATTGATGTGCATCTATCAGAGCTAGGGTTTTTTTCTTTCTTAAACATTAGCCTGAAGACATGAATTAAATTAATCACTGCAAGTGAATTAGCTAATCACTGAATTAATCATCAGTTTATAAATTAAATATGAGAAGGGCTTTGAGATCAGCGTGAATTCAGCCCTGCTTCAAATTCTCCTTGCTAACTAATGGGCTTTGTTTGTAACAAAGACAACTGCTCAGACTGAACTCTATTTGTATTTACTTGTTCTAATGAAACTCTGCTATTACTTCTTCCAGGAATAGTGGTAGGCAGTGTAGCTTTAATTATGTCAAAAAGCACTTGTTCTAAGCTCTGCCTTTTCACAGACTAGCAGGATCTGTTGATCTATTGCTGCACTGAGTGACACTGTTAGCAGATGTAGTGAGGGAAGGAGGGGAATGCTTCATTTATCTGCAGAAAAATCCCCAAAGGACATTGATGCTACAAGAGGATTTACTGCAAATGCAAATGGTCAGCCTCATTAATATTAATATTGGAAAAATTGTGATTTAACCTCCTCTGAAGCTATTTGCACTTTGGCCATACACCCTGTATGCATTATTGTTGTAAAGGTACACTATTTCAAGGGGTTCTTAATTACTGCAAATGAATATGCAACAAGTGTAAGAGCTCAAAAAAGCTCAATGCTGAAAGGCCATGAAGACAAGGTAAGCCAGAGGGGCTCAACACTCTGACGTAGCAATTCAGCTTTTCCTGGGACATCTGTCCCACTCTAAATGCTGGGGCACACAGACATGAGGCAGGTGCTCAGCTCACATTTTAAAGTCTTAGGAAGTTTTTATTTTACAATGCAATGTGAAACAGAGCAGTAAAAAGCAGCCAGCGTCACTGAATCCTAAAAACAGGGTACATTTTTGTGTTTACAATAATAGCATCTTCTGCAAAAGGTTTGTGTGTGATGAATGGTGTTTTGGAGAAGTGAGGGCAGGGTGGCTGCCTGTGGTGTCTCAGTAAAGCTGTGACAGACAGAACCTCTCATAGCTCCAGCTCTCCCACACAGGAGTTTAGCTTAGCATTGTAACTGCACGTTTGTATTAAAACTTACTGTGGAGGAACCCAAAGGCATATCCTAAGGACTGAACTTCAGCAGGACAGAGGGTTCATACAAACAGGGCCCTGCTTCCCTGTGGCAGTGATTTCCCTTCCATTTTTATGATGCTCTCCGTGGCCACACTCTGCAGCTGTGGGCTGGCTGTTCCTTAAGCACAGGTTGGCAGAATGCCCCCACCCACTGCCATCAAGAGACTGAGGGCAAGAACAGGCTGGCAGCAAGTTCACATCAAACCCATTTGCCAGCACAATATACTTGAGTCACATAGATGACATCTGGGCTGGCCCAGTTGGGGACATTGCTGGGAGGAAGTGGGAATGCGAACATTGTGTCTCCTGACCACTGAAGAGGCTTAAACTTTGAGTTCTTTTTCCTTCCCAACCTGCCAAGAATTAGGCTTTCTGGCATGTAGAGGGTCACAAAATGAAAATTTTATTTATGCATCACACCAATCCTCAAAAACTAAAATAGATTTATTGGAAATACAACACTGCCCTTACACACAGGGTTTACTTCGCCCAACCAAACTTTTATAAGCTGGCAACCATAAAGGCCACTTTATTCTTTTGTGCTAAACCAAAAGCACAATTTACTTTTTATTGTCCATTATTTCATTTCACATTTGAGAAAAGTCTTTAAAGCATGGAGCATTTGCACCAGACTTGAAGAATAAATTCTCTACTGGCTGGCTTCTTCTGCCTGTACAGGAAAATCACAGAATCATAGAATTGTTGTCATTGGGAAAGATTTCTAAGACTGTTGTGTCCACCCATTACCCAGTGCCACTAAGTCCACCACTAAACCATGTCCCTAAGCATCACATCCACATATTTTTTGAACACTCCCAGGGATCTGTGGCTCCACCATTTCTCTGGGCAGCCTGTGCCAATGCATGACACTCACTTTGATGAAGAAAGTTTTCCTACTATCCAATCTAAACCTCCCTCAGCACAACTTGGGACCACTTAAGTTTTGTGTGGTCTCAAGTCTTGGACTATTGAAGTCCAAGATTTGCTGGACTTGTCTATTTCATGCTACCTGGGAGAAGAGACCAATACATACCTCACTACCTTCAAGTAGTTGTAGAGACTGATGAGGTCCTTCCTCAGTCTTCTTTTCTCCAGGCTAACCACCCACAGCAGGTCCTCATTAGACTTGTGCTCCAGACCCTTCACCAGCTCCATTGCTCTTCTCTGGACATGCTCCAGCTCCACAATGTCCTTCTTGCATCAAGAAGCCCAAAACGAACACAGGATTTGAGGTGTGGCCTCATCAGTGCTGAATACAGGGGGACAATGACTGCCCTCATCCTGCTGGCCCCACTATTGCTGACACAGGCCCAGATGCCATTGGCCTTCTTGGCCACCTGGGCACACATGGGCTCATGTTCTCCCCTAGGTCCTTTTCTTCCAGGCACCTTTCTAGCCTCTCTGTCCTCTTGTCCAGATCATTGATAAAGGCATTAAACAGGACTGGACCCAGTACTGAGCCCTGGGGAACATCACAGGTGACCAGACAACAGATGGATGCAACTCCATCCACCCTCACCCTCTGGGCCTGGCCATCCATCTGGTTTTTTACCGAGCAAACAGTTCACGCTTCCCAGCCATGAGCAGCCAGGTCCTCCAGGTCAATGTTGTGGAAAACAGTGCCAAAGGCTTTTCTAAGGTCTAGTTAGACAACATACTCAGCCTGTCCCTTACCCACTAGACAGGCCACCTTTTCATAGAGGGAGTTTTAATTAATCTAATTAGAATTTAATTATTCTAATTAGAAGCCATCTCAATTATTCTTTTGCTAACCTTTTAAAAGAGAGTGGGTGGGGGGGACATTGCCCCTTATTTGCACCTGGAAATTTTACTACTCTGTAACAAATTGAAGGAGTTCTTGTCTCTGCCAGAAAGTCAGACAGATATTAAACAGGTGCTTCCCAGCAGAGCTTGTCCTTGGGCACCAGGAAGGCCGTAGGTCTTTCAGTTTACACCTGCCTTGTTTGCTTTTCTCAGCAGAGATGCAACACTAGCAGACTAAGATGAGCATCCTGTGTTCAGGGTAAGCCAGGCAGAGTCATCTTGTGGGGTTCAGATCTTAGGCTGTTGCATGCCTTAATCTCTGCTGGTAAAATAAAACATCCATCTAAGTCAAATGACCCTCCCCAAAGTACACTTAAAACCTGACATAGATTTGCATGAAATGCATCCCTATGGGTAAAGCCTCACTTAAGGAAATCACTTCATTCTGGGAGTTAGCACACTTAATCCTTCAGGAAAGAAGAGAACAAGGTCATAAAAATTCCAGTCATGATGGAGCAGTAGAAGACTGGTGTGCCTTGCAGTAAACAAGCCCCTACAGACCATGTGGGCAGGAAATTTTGTACTGGTGATAGGCAAAGAAATGCCAGAAATTATTATTTCAGAAGAAGGAGAGTTTGAGGAGTGATATATGAATCTCTGCAAATGGTGCCAGGTGTGCAAATGGCCAGGCTTGAACGCTGATGAGACCCTTTCTGACACAACAGAAAACACTTTCATTCTCAGTGTCCAGTAGTCCTTCATAAATTTTTTACCCCCAGGAGCAGAGAGCTTCTGCCCCTGCTATCCTTCAGGCACATGTCCCACTCCATCACAGGAGAGACAGTGAACAGAGCCCTCCCAGCTGCTGTTTCAACTTGTCTGACCTAATAACAGATACTTTTGAGGCATCTGCCAGCACATCACTTTGTGGTTTTTGGGGTTCTGGACAATGGGTGTAATTCTGTGCAGTTCTGTTCCTTTTCCATACTACAGCCCTCTGTTTTACTAATATACAGTTCTCAAGGCAAGCAGCTCTCAAGTTCACTGGAGGAGTTAGCTCCTTAGCATATACTAAAAGTAGCAGGATTTTTTTTAGTAATGATTCCATAAAGCCCTGGCTTAGCTATAGACACAAAGTCACAACCAGGCCAGGAGCAGGGAATATAAAAAAAACTCAAAACCCAGGTAGACAAGGTTTATCAAGGTTCCCCCTCTATGACAAAATATTTTGAAATTTCATATTCTTATGAAATTAGACTCTCATGGAAAGAGATTTTTTAAGGACACTGGGCAAAATTAATGACAATATTATTGCTTCAAGCATAGTCCATTGCTTTGGAGCCTCCAAAGTGAAGCTTTCCAGAAGTTTTTGAAACCCTGAATAAAAGAGGCATTTCAGGGGAGTCCAGACTCTGAGCTGGAGCTGGGGTACCTGAAGGGTGCCATCTGCAGAAGCAGCTCTGAGGGGGCTCAGTAGTTAGTGGTGCTTAGAGAATGAAGCAACAGAGAAGCCAGGCAGGCTCCCAGTACCAGCCATCAGAAAGTCCTTCAGACTTTTTATGGCCTTATGGCCTCTCTAATTAGGCCACAGTCAAATCTCTCCTACCCTTCTTCTTGGCAGGACACCTGCCAGATGGGCTTAGTGATGCAGAAATCCCAGAAGGATTGGTTTTGGGGGGGGTTAGATAGTCAAGCTGGGACCTGGCACATCATTATGATAGTACAGTCCTGTCCACAGTGCTGGGCAAATGCCCACCAGATCTAGCAGCCCCACTCATCCTCCCATTTCTGGGGAGACAAACCTATGCCTTTGGGGCCCTCTCCAGGTCCCCAAACTCAGAACAAGTTCAACTGCCCTCTGGATGTGCCTCTCTCTCCCTCCATCTCCTGCAGCCACACAGTCCTTGATTAAAGCACTTGGGGCTGACTGGGACAAACCCAGGCCTCAGAATCCGGGGGTTGCAAAGAGCCCATCACTTTCTCCACAAGTTTCATGAAGTGAAAGTGATGCCTGTATTTCTGGGACTTCACTGCTAGGAGAGCTCAGAGGGCCACAGGAGAGCTCCCTCTTCCCCCAGTTCAGAATGGCTGCTCAGCCCTACTGGGTGAGCATTGTCTCTGTACAAGTATAACAAAGAGCTCCTCAGTGATTTTTTTTTTATTTTTCAAATTTAAAAAGGGCACATAAAGAATAGCTATTCCCAGCAAAAGAAGCCCAAACCCTGTGAAGGTTTACCCCATGGAAGAACAGAGGCCAGTGCTGTATCATAAGACACAACTGATCCACTGCAGTGTCAGGAAATGTGTTACTGCTTTTACCCAGACATCAGAACCAGGAACAAATAGTTGTCCTGGAAGTGCTGTCTGATTCCAAATTGTTCAAATGAAATGAAAAAAAATGAATGAGTGCACACTTTTGGCTATTAACTGTATAACTTAGTAATTGATCAGCATCTTCTTCAGCTAGATAACATTTAACACTTCACACATGACAAAAAAACGATAGAGACCAAGACCTCATTTGATTCAGGTTTCCTGCTTTGTACTATTTTGGATGTCAATGGAGCTGATAAAAGAAGAAAGAACTAAAGATAACAGAAGAGACCTCATATCCCAGCACTATCCAGCATCTGTCCCAGGCACAAGATGCTGCAAATGAAATCTGGGCGGCTGACAGTAGAAATGCCCCACCTAATGGTTGAATTTGTAAAGCAGGATGCAGGCAAGCAGTGGCGAAAGCAGATGAAAAATAGTGCCAGGAATAGTAGGAAAATTTAGGGAAACATTTTTTCTCTTATTCCTGTGCCACTATGGACACCATCCAAAAGAAGTTTGTCTGGTTAATCAGAGAAACCTGACATTAGTAGCTGGGATCCTTATAGATTTTGGGGCAGGGGGTTTCTCTTACCTGAGAAATCAGCACAGGGATGTGAATTATCAGCAAAACAATTTCAACTATTGCACTCACAATATGGTTTCCAAAACATATTAGGTCCTGTGAGCTTTATTTCTCCTTTTCATTTCCATCAACATATTTCTATAGAATGGAAACATTTTTCACTCCTTGATGAGAATTTAGGAAAAATGGGGGGGGGGGGGGGGGAGAAGCTTGCTAGGTATCTACTTTCCTGCCAACTAAAAGACTTTTTGTATACTGGATAACCAAAGAATCAGCAGGTCAGTATTTTACCTCTTATGACCTGAAGGACCTGAAACAGTTTAGGAAATTGCTACACACCTCCTGTTACTGCACTTGGTAGTAACTTCAATGTGTCCTCAGCTGTAGGTGCAAGAACAACTGTTGGATGATGGGATTTTCATTTGGCAAACAAGCACTACAGCAGGCTCCCAATGGTGCTTGTCATTCTACAGCAGAAATGTACTGCCAGAGGGAAAAATCACTGGGAAATAAAGACATAAAAATCAATAATGCACTGAACTGGTTATCATCAAAAAGCCACGAAATAGCTTTGGGCTCTCTTTTAAAAAATTGATAGTGACCCTGAATGTCCAAAAAGGGGCGTCTTATCACAGATCTGATTTTTGGGGAAAGGGCTTAGCATTTGCTCTCTGAAAATCAAGATTCTTTCATAAGATGCTTCATGTTAGGCAACCAAAGCCCCTTCTAAATAAAGTGCCCCAGATTCCAGAAATACAGGAGAGTTTCATGGCCACCTATTTCCTCACAGAAAGAAAGGCATGTGAGCAAAAGAATAGGTGTGCAGGGATGGCCAGCTCCCTGCAGCCCTGTAGGTGAATGCAGCCAGTGCCTGCCTTTACCACAAAGAACTTCAACTACTTTCTGCAGGCTGCACACCATTTTGACCTGCACAACACCATTTGCTGCAGTTGTTGGTTGAGATGCAGTCTAAATAGTAGGTGAGTCCTTTCCATCACTGTACTTCCCAAGACTTCTGGAAGGAATCACAGAAAGAAGCCTTTTGGACACTTTAGACCCAGCCCATCCTTCTCAAGAAACAACTGTGAAGCCAAATTGCACCATCACAGTGAAATCCTTGTGCTCCCTGGGATTCTTACCAATACAATGGACTATCAAAAGGCAGCTCTGGATTGCTAACTCAGTCACTGAGATCTTGGATTCTTCTCAGGAATGGCAATAGTGCAGGCAGCAGTGATCCAAACACCCAAACAAGGTCCCACCAAATGTATCTCAACTCAAACTGTCTCCAAGCTCTAGGACACTTATTGCAGAAGACCAGAAATCCCCAAAAGACATCTTCTTTATTAACTCATTTATATTACACACATCATGTGACAAGAAAGTCTGTACCATTGTCATGCCATACAGATTTCTTAATAAAACTGTTTTCCTCCTCAGAGGGTTTCTTATTTGTACCACTGAGTCTTATTTGTGTGTTGAGAAGATTAAAATAGTGAAAGCATATAAAATAACAACTTGGTATTCATTCTGTCATTACCAGGGAAGAAGCATGAGAAATGAAGACAAACAGCACCAGTAAATGTCTCATCAGTATACAAACTGTTTGCCTTACTCCCAGGAGAGCTGACACATGCCAAGTTTCATGTGACAGTTGGGAATAGGTAGAAAATATGGAACATTAATTATGCAAATGGAATGGTTTTGAAAAGAGCCCAGCAAACTACATATCTGCAGCTTGTTCCCTGCTGGCTCCTCAGCCATGGGCAAAAGGAAAACTGTGAGTCAGGGAGGTGACTCTGACTGCTGAAATAGAAGCAGCAATGGGCTAAGGACAAGGTTGGTTGGGCCAACTTCCTCCTGTGCTGCCCACAGAGGGGGTGAGTGACCAGGGCTGCATGACCTGATTGCCTCTCTTGCCTTTGCCTGGGGAGGGCAGTTTTCAAATGCACACCTGAAACAAACTCGGTGCTGTGGCAGGGCTGGATCACGTTTGGCTACCTGTGGTTCATGGCTGGCAGAAGAAGTCAGTAATCTGGTGACCAAATCAGGTTCAGTCTTCTTTAAGTATTTTTTTAAAAACAGGTGGACTGCTCTCCAGTGTATACCACCAGTGCCCAACCCGAGGCAGACAGAAATGCAAAATCAGGTCTTTCTTTATGCTTTCTTTTTTAGAAACTCAGGTTTAAATGAAAAATCATCTCAGCTTAGAGATAGTTTTTATTCAAAATTGGGGGAAACTGAGGTTGCTTCAGTTTCCTCTTGGTTTTTTTGAGGGCTGAATGGAAACATTATGAAAACTAAACATTTTCTTAAGGTTTTAACTTTCTATGCTTAATTGGATGCAACTGACATTCAAGAGCAGTACAAAATAACCACTGAAATAAGGTAAATATCCTCCTTAAGATTTATTTCAAATAGAAAAAAAGCATTCCAATAATATTCTTCCAGCCTGACACAGAAAGCTTAAACTTCCTGCAAGACTAGGTTTTAGTATTTTTAAAAAATAAAACATGCTCTCATGGCAAAAATATGCTTATGAAACTGTGTGTTCTAATCAAAACTGTGTTTCATGGGATGAATCAGGGCTGATTTGCAGTAGCTGGGGGAGGGTATGAAGGCCTGGGCTGGGAAGCTGTGCTCTCTCCTTGCAGCTGAGAGCAGACCTGAGTCAATAAGGGCAGAAGAAGCCTGCTGCAGAAGAACATCAAGCCTCTTTTTTTTTTTTTTTTTTTTTTTTTTTTTACATTTTTAAGCAATCTACTGCGATAGGATTAAGCTCCAGAGCTCCAGAGACAGACACTCTAAACTCCTTTGGGATAACACCCAGAGAGTGATTTTCTTTTGTTAAATGGGGCACAAAAGACCAGGAAATCATAAGATCACAGTAAGAAAGGTGTCCCTGAGCTTGTGGGACTGTTTCTTCCCCGCCCCTGGCGAGTTGTCTCACTGGCCTGCAGATGGCGAGTTTGCCATGTGGAGATTTGTCTTTTTGCTGCCAAAGAAAAGCCCTGCATCCTTAAGGGAGTCGGGAAAACAAATTCTGCCTGAAGATGAGAGCTCAGAGTTAACTCTTCACCCCACCCAACAGTTCCCCCACAACGCTTCATGTTGTGTGCATGACCAGCTGTGCCAGGCACGGGGATATTGCCCAAAGATGTAATATCAATACTTCAGCTGATCATTAAACATCACTCTTTGTAATGGAAATAGGGATCTTTACTCCCCACTTCAGCAGCAGCCACAGTCCACAGCACAAAATCATTAAAACTGCTCTTCCAGAAGCTGAAGCAACAGTATGTGATGATTATGTGATCATTTTCTGGTCCCCCCTACAATCTTCACTAATACACAGACTTGAATTAATACCCATATTGACTGACTCCAAAGGTCCCACAGCAAGGTCCAGGATTAAGACTCAAGCAATGACTTGCAGTGTTACTGATCTCTGTGCCACAATGAGTTAAATTCTCAAGAGTTCAAAAATTTTCAGTATGGGCCTCACTGAATCACGGCATCTTTCTAGGAAAATATGTTTTTCATATATTTTTTTTCAAAACCCATGTTTGTGTTTAAAACTCATCTGGATTCCTTCATCAATTCACAGAAGAAAAATTATGAATGCTTCACAAAAGTAAAAAATAAGGTGTTGCAAAAAGTAGTTTTAATAGACAAAAGAACATTTGTTTTTCCCTCACTGCTCACATGGAAACTCTGCCAAGCTCATCCTGTGACACATGCATTTCCTACTGCTGGCTTCCCTCTCTTCCTTTTCATTTTTCTACTTTTCCCCTTACATTTCTGTCTTGTTCAAGGGCTACAAAATGAGACTGGAACATGAATCATGTGTTTCCAAGAAACATAGAGAACTCTTTCTCTGGGTCAAATTTTCCAGTTATTGTTCAATAAAGACTCCTGAGCCCTCCCAAGAGCCTCATGAGAAAGAATTTCTTTCCGACATGCAGCTGCTCATTAATTCCTGGGAAAACCCTGAAAACAAACTGAGTTTTCAGTAACAGAGTAATCTTTCTATTCTGAAGTTTCACTGCTATTTTTTTAAGAAATCACTCACAGACATTAAAAAAACTCCAGCATTTTGAACGTGCTATTTTGATCAGCTACACAGATGCACACATATACTGCTTATTCTAGCAGCAGATCTCAAATTTGGTGACAATTGGGTGCTCAAATAACTAAAATACTGAAGCAGAAAAAGCATTTCCACCCCTCCTTGTGCTCTAGGGCAGTACCCACTCATCCCTGGATACCTTGGGATTTTACCCTCTGCCACCACCCCAGCTGCAGGAGGAACCTGGTGAGGAAGGCAGAGTCCTCTGCCCCTTGGAGCCCTGGACAGCACAAGGGACAGGCAGCTGGTGCTACTGCTGCAAAGCAGGTACAGCATCCCCTCTGACATTTCCAGCATGGCACAAGGATGTCTGGCACCCAGATATCAGACCACAAATGCACAGCAAACAAGCCAGGCCTGTTATATTTGCAGCAAGGCTGAGCTCTGCCATCATCTTCATCTCTGAAGCCACAAGACCACAAGAGCTGTGTTCTGTAAGGCAGCCCGGACCCAAACCTTGTACAAACACCAGCTTCCCCTTGCTCTGCCACTGCCACCACTGTCCCCCACGTGCCTATGGGAATGGGTGGGCTATGCAAGAAACTCAAGGCATCACCTGGACACATACATGAATGTATTTGCCCATGTCTTTCCCTCTGCTCATCCAATTCCCAGAGCTGCAGGGCTACTGCCATGACAGGAGCTGTCCTGGGGCTGCTGCAGGGCCGCCCTCCATGATAATGAGCAGCTGTGGAGCACAGAAGAGAGTGGAGGCTTCCTACACCAGGGAAGGAGAAATGCACAGCAACGGCTGTGGTAACAAAGATGAAACCCTGATTTATGCCCAGAAGCCCCTGTTGCTGGCAAAGAGCAGTACTTGGTACCTCTTCCCTCCAGCAATCCAGAGATTCTATTTCATTCCTAGATTTTAACAGCTTGTCTTTAACCCACAACAGTTTGTGAGTTATATGGGCAAAGCTAAGGGGAGCAGAGGCAATACCTCCATACCATATTGTGCCAGTCTGGAGGCATTCCCTTTGCACACACAGCTCTTTTTGGCTGACAAAATGCAGGAATTTTGGCTAACTAAACCTCCTTTCCTTGCTGCAAGACCTTTTGCCATTACCTCTGCCTTTCCTGATGCATGCAGGGCTTCCAGGCTCAGCTGACAGAGACGCTGCAAGGGACTTAGGAGTACAGACCATGGAGGTCTTAAAGCCCTATTACCACTTGGCACAGAGTGTACTTTTATATTTTATAGGATGAAAATCCTTCAACTGCTTTTCCAGATTATTGTGGACGAAAATAATCTCAGGGTTTGTTGTCATTTAGATGATGAAGTTGTGCATGACTGAAAGGAGGATTGTAACACTGGCAATCTCTCTCTAAGAACAGCGCTGGCTCCTTCACCTCACACAAACCATTTTTGCAGCCCCTCCCTCTCCCTCCCCACCCCATTTCTGCCACGTCAGGGCAAAAGGTGAATTTGGCAGTGCTGGTTAACGGTTGGGCTCAACAATCTTAAAGGTTGTTGCCACCAGAAATGATGCTCTGATACTGTTGTCATGTCTGGATGGAAGGATTTTCATTGCTCACCCTGGCCAGAATAAAGTAATGCCTGATTCTCTGATACTTAAAGATGGTGTTGGAGAGCTTCTTTGACTCCCTTGGTTTTGGTGACACTAAGATTCTGTGATTCTATGTTGTGTCTGCAGTGGGTTCAGTACCTGCACTGAGCATGAACCAACAGCCAAGAGGCTTTGCTAATTGGAGCCCTTGCATTTCATAGGCTCTGACCCTTTATTTCCATTTTCCACAGCTGACAAGGTCTGGATGGTATTTTGCTGAGACCAACAATCAAGTCCCCTACAATTTACTTCAAGGCCCTTCTGACATTCACTGATAGTGTCTGCACAGTGATTTCTTTGGGTGTTATTCTGCTGCAGACATAGCTCAAAGTGCTCTCTCTGACTCCCTGTACTTGCTGCTCAACTTGCATTCCCCAGCCACCACAGCCAGTTGGGAACTTTTTTAATGAGGCTGCTTTATCACTTATGAACATCATTCAGCATTGTGGGTAGATCTGTGAGTGAACAGCTTGCTAGTAGTAAATGGTGATAAGAAAGATGCCCTTGACAAAGGCAGACAGAAATTTCCCCTGCAATAGCCCCTTATTCTGGGCCAGCTCAGGATGCCCCTCTTATAAATGTGGGTCTATATGGCAAATGTGTTCTCATGTCTCCTGACAGCAATTACAGAGTCTTCTTCTCTGCTTCTCTCACTATTTAGTAATGGGGGAGACAGGTTTCTGTGTAGGGATTATTTGCTTCCCAAAATCTTAGAAGGATCACAGAATAGCAATAAAATGAAGGTAAAGAGAAGTCATGTATGGAAGACATCCATAACATAAAAAGTCTGAATTTTGTAGGAAAGTCATTCACTCCACTAAATAGTAAGAACTAAAGGCTGTAAAATTACTCTCAAGACTACTAAAAGGAAAAGAGAGGCAAAATAAAAGCATAATTCAATTTGATGGAAACAAAAAGAATTAATTACTTTTTATCACTATTTGCCAAACACATGCTGCATGTGATGTCACTTGTTTTACGAATATGGTTGTCTCATCTGGCAGTTATTAGTGTTATTGGTGTGTACAACAGGTCTTCTAAAAATAGCCATGTCCAAATTAGAGCTGCAAAAACCCTGATGCAGTGATTCTCTGTGGTGTCCTTCCTCATCTCTCCTCACATTTGTCAAAAACAGATTCTGTCTCTTCTAAACATTTTTAGCCATCTTTAATAGTACAGACCATCAACACAATTACTGTATTGCAGTATGTATGCATGTTCAGGGAGAAGATCCAAGATGCCTTTATTTTTCAGTTTAATTAAAGGTAAGCGGTAAAATGGAGGTGACAAGATAAGCATCTTGCATGTCCTTATTGTCAATATATCAGTATTCACAGCTTTGCTGCTTGCAATCATCTCCTGCAAATTTCTCATATATTATTTGATGTTACTCCACTGGTTTTCAAAACTGTTTAGCAAGAAATGTTAAATGCAGGCTGGACCCAGACAACTGAAGGTAGCTCTGTGGGTCAGGGGAGAGCAAGTTTCCAATGAGTGCACAGGAGGATGTATTTACAAAAGGTACCGAAGGGTGCTGGAGCAGCAAATCAGACACACTGAAAAGCTAAAGCCAGACATTGATTCTTATGTAAGTGTTACCTAATTGTTATTTCTGTCCAGAAATCAGTCCAACAGAGCTGTCTTGTGTTTCATTACAAATGACCCTTTGTGAATACCCTTGACAGCAACTGTGAGGTTTTTAAGTACTGTTCATTATGACTGCATAAACTTAACTGCAAGGACCAGCATTAGCTTTCTCTCCTGAGAATATGAAAGGTATTGTCAGGGACACTATCATTGCTGTGGGAAATACAACACCTTGCTAATCCTGCATTTGTTTAGTGCTAGAACCTACACTGTGAACTCTGGGCACCCCTTGTAGTAACCAGACAGCAGTACTCTAAAATACAGCCAGTGCAATCAAAAGAACTACAGTGTTTTTCCACACAGAATAAGTCCCAGTCATGCTCATGAATACTGTGTGCACTTTGAAAGCTGAGTCCTCCCTAGAAGAGGACTTCCAAGAGTCCCTTCTTTTTTTTCTTTTATTTCCTTTTATTTTCTTTTTTCCTTTTTTTCCCTTTTTTTCTTTTCTGAAGCACTGGGTGAATCTGAGGAAGTTTTCAGCAAGGCATCCATCTTTCTAGTATCTGATCATTTGATTCTCAGCTTGCATAGAGATGCTAGACTTACAACTTTGGTGTGAGCAATAAGTGATCCTGTACGTGCAGGAGGGAAATTCTGCATTGTTATGCACAATTTTCTGCACAGCAGATTTTTTCTACCAGATGGAAGGCTGAACTTTTGTTCTACTTGCAGCTCCTTCATGCTTACTTTCTCTGAGTACTCAGATGTGAAGTAAAACTGTGACTACACCTCCATGTTTACGATATACTTGCTTTAATGTATAGCCTCCACCTCTACTTTTTGTAACACAAGCAAAGAAATGCCATGTGAGAGACAGAGCAGCCACATGTATTATATCTCACAGGAGACAGTCGGTTCCTTCAAGCAGAGACTGGATCTTTCTGGCTAGGAGGAGCACTAGATCTTCCCAGCACTGCTTCTTCTGGATCAGCAACTCTGAGATGCACCTTGGAAGGCTCTAAGACTTGGGTGGGTTTCAGAGCTGGACACTGGAGCTGGAGAGAGAAACCACCTTTTTTTTCTTGAGTGAAGGCCTGAATGACAGATTTTCACAGTGGAGGAAAATCATTGCTTCTTGAGTGATTCACACACACTCTCTGATCCTCGACTCCTCAGCTGCTTGAACCCCAGGGGCTAGGACAGGATGAAACAAGGAACTGAAAATTAGTAAGAGGCGTGAAGAACACTCAGCCCATTCCCTTGACTTCTGTGGGATTGAATCTGAGCTTTCTTTGCTGAAAAGTGCTTCATTTATACAAACTAATCTGTTACCCACATATAAGAAACATTAAATTCTCCAAGTCTGTAATTCTCAACAAATCTTATACAGGGCATTTATGCTGCCATTGAAATACAAAAAGCTTTGTCTGAGAGAAGACAGCAAAGTTAAGAGAATTGCAGCTGGAATTACTTTGACAGTCATTCTTTAGAATTCCAGATGGTTTCATCACATGTAGATATCATGTGCTAAAATGTAACTGTGTGTGGCAGAGAATCAGGGCCCCTACAAGGCAGGTCCACAACCCTAACGGTCAAATGTCAATTCTAAGTTACTTATGTATTTTGGTGAGTTGATTTGCATCTACATGTAGATTATGACTACAGTCAATTTTTCATCAACAATTTTCCATCAATGTCTAATAAGACAATGATTGCACTTTTGCAACTATACGAAAAAAAATTACTTTGCATAGATCTGGGAAGATAATAATTATCATAAAGCTTACTTGACTGTGTTCAGAAAAATAGCAACTGCTCGTGGAGAATTGTCAGTGAGAAGATGTCATGTAAAAGGAAATTATAAAAATTAGACATTTGGAGTTTCTGAGAAGAAAATTTTTGAAAAATACGTTTTTGAGAAATATGAAAAAGCAGAAATAGTACCTGTTGCAGAAGCAATATGCATGTGCAGCACTGTCACACTCAGTGATTGTTATGGCTCCCTGAATAATTGCAGCAAATTAAGTTCTATAATTTTCTTTAATTCATACACAGCTAAAATAAAATTTCTTAGTTGAAAAACACAAACTGGTGTTTTGTTGACAAAAGAGCTACACTTTGAATGGAAAAAAGTATCAAACAGTGGACTGAGAACATATTTTTGTATCTAATTATGCAGCAAACTATGGAAATACCAAAATGTTGCTGATGATTTTCAATGTTATGCTTCCCTCTTCAATGTGATTAAGATGGGAAAGAACAGTGTCAGAAATACCTGAAATATGAAAAAGAAAAATTAAATTATTTCAATTTTGATAATGTACCAGCTTGTCATAGTACTAGGAACACTTATCTGCAAATTAACACCAAATGAGAATTACATTTTTCCTGCAGTATTAGTCATGTGATGTAATTTGTAACCTGACAAAGTAAGCCAGAAGAAAGTAATAATTTGATTCTAGATGTTGCAATCACAGTTTCTTCCCTTCCAAAGGAATTTAAAAACATGATACTTCAGCTGATATGCTGATCCCATGTAAGTACTGAGGCATGTCTGTGCTGATGGTTGTTGCTATAACCTTGCAGTTCCAAGAAGCTTTAGTCACTCTTGCTGTCAAACCCAGTTTTAGGTTTTCACAAAACTTCTTTTACTTTCAGGCTGTGAGTTCGAAAATGTGTAGGGGATAAACATGCAGAAGGCTGTGGTGAAGAAAACCTCCTTGGGAGCGCATTACCTTTTGCAGAGTTCAGCACTTCAAAGCTTGGAACTCACAGAAAAGGAATTTGCTGATCTAACTTAAACTAAATACTCCTGTATGTATGCATTATAAAATAGTATTTAATTACAGAAACTTCACATCTGTGCTCCTACAAAAGTCATCCTTATTCCATGTGTGAAATTGATGACTGTTCCTGAGTGGGTAGATATACCTTCTTCTTTTTACACCAAATCATGTTGTTACTTTAAGGGGTTTTTAAAATTTATTGAATGCATTATTTCTAGAGAAACTCCTTACTGCATAGAGACAACTAAGTGAAATAGCTAATGTTATTCACAGCTAAGACTATGTATTTATATGCAAATACCGTATTTAAAGACCTGCAATGATAACTCTTCGTGTTTTTTACCAGTTGGGATACTACTTGAGACAACTGAAATGAGAGCCCTTGCAGAGCAATCCCAATGCAGAAGCCATCAAAGGCCAGGACAAAGTTTGCCTTAACTTTTCTCAACTAGGAACAAATGTGAAGTCATAGTAGGCAGAGAACATCCAAATTAAATCCCATCCCTAATCAGCAGATATTTGTGCTACCAGATTTGCTAGGCAGGGTACCTTCACAATTGGGGATAAGAAAGAAAAGGGGATGGGACAAGTAGGAAGTTAATAATCTCCAGTCTTGCCTACCATCTCTCCCTATGAAATGTCAAAGTCCAGTTATAAGCCTTGTACTCATGCAGCCAGGAAGGCAAACATCATCAGCATGGTTCAGAGGGCTTTCAGCACATCCCTCATGATCACTCAAGTAGATAAGGAAAAACAAGATAAACAGAACAAAACCATCTCGAAAACACCTCACTTTGTCAGCTGAATAACAAAAACGTTTCACAGAGTTGCAGCTTGACCTAAGGTAGATTCATTAATTTCCCTCCTGCTCTGCTCAGTTCCCCACTGCTGGGTTAGTGATCTGTGATAGCTGCTGACCTTTTTCCTAAGGACACCCTTGTCCCTGCCTTAGGAACGCTTCCTGCTAATAATGTTCAAGTGCCTTTCCCATATCACTTCTGACATATAATTTTGCTGTGTTTTTCACACTGAGGGCACTACCATATAATTTCTCTTCCCCTGCTGTTTCCAGCATTGTCACTTACAGCCTTGAGCCTTCTTTTGTGACGCAGCTGGAGGTTGGCAGCTGGGTGCAGAAACCCTTCTGCAGAGGTTTCCACGGGTAATGTTGATTCTCCAGGCAGCTGCAGTGCTATGCAGCAAGCTTTAGAGCTCCTTTTTATAGATGCAGTTATCAGTATGCTTTGACTCCCAGGGCCACAGTCATACCAAGAATAATCAAAATACTGGCGGTTCCCAGACTACACGTGGATGTAACTTGTCCTCACAGCCAGTAACCTTCATAGACATGAAGCTGTGAAGCCTTTAGGGAACAGTGGAAATTAACTTTAAAAATACATTTCTGTCCTTGCTATGCAGTCTGTTCTAAAGTTCAGTGAATGCTGATGGAACAATTCAACGTGAACAGGTTTAATCAGGCCCGCAGACTACAATTATGTAAGCATGATGCGATTTGCTAGGACAAAAACATGGAACAAGTTCAGCATTTCATTACATTTCATTGTGGATTGAGAGCCTTAATGTAGGTGAGGATTGACTAAACTTGGTAGGCGGTTGGTTGTAACAGGAACTAAAGGTGTCTGGATGTGATGATTATATATAATATATATATATATAAACACACACACACACACACACACACACACACACAATGTTTACTTCTTACTGGATACTCTATACTGCCAAATATACTTAACCTTAACTGTTTTTCCCCAAGTATGGAGCAGCAGATTTATTTCAGGTCATGGGAAGAAAGCTCCAGCCAAAAAATAGAGCTGCAAGGAAGCAGGGTACACTTGTGTGGCATGGTTAAGCAAGTACAGACACAAAGATGAGTGGCTGTATGGAAAATCACATGAGCTAGGGAAGCCACGTATGCTGTGGGACTTTCATCCCTTATTTAGGATACTACAGCACCCAGTCTGTAGTGAGAATTATCTTTTTATCTCTTCTTCCATGTCGATGCATCCATATTTTTTAAAAGGGGCAATTAAATCATCTTGTAAGCAGTTAAGGGTTTTTAAAAAGTTTAAATTCCTGTCTGGATCTGAGAAAGCAGAGCTGCTGCCTTTGCTGGAAATGGTGTTTCTTACTGGTATTTCTTATGAACAGATTCACCCATGTGTGAACAGTGTGCTGTTTTAAAAATATTAGGCACACTATATCCATGTACACCTATATTCATACACAACTTATTCTTTCTCGGTCCTGTAGTGCTTTTCTTTGCCCCAACAATTTCTCTTCTTTGGCCTCCCTGAAGCCAGCAAAAAAGAACCTCAGGGGAAAAAAACCCCAGACACATATCTGATATTCAAAATAATAAATAAATTTCTGTCATTCTTGAATAGATAAAGATCTTTATCATTCCCACAGGCAGTCAAAGAATACTTCCAGCATAAATATTATTGAGGATTTTCTCCTAGTGCTTCTTCTCCACTTCTGGTCTTAAGAGTAACAAATGGCTGTGGGGTGGTATATGAGTAGCTGAACCATATTTCAGCACTGCTGATACATCAAACATAGGTGACGTAGCACATATATCACAGTGTTAGGAAGCATAAAGCCACTCCAGAATAATTCCTGATAAGGCTGAGAATCATCCTGCTATTTAGCAACTGCTCTGCAAACACAAGAAGGGAAGCCTTGCTCACTAAAATGCAGGGTATGAGACAAGCAAAGCTCTGAATGCCTCAGCCTGTGAAACACTCATCTGCTGTCTTCATCTGCCTTTGCAGGGAGCACGTCTAAATGCCTATCCTTAAAGGGAAGTCACTATTTTAAGGGAGTCACTATTTTACTCTGGGAGCAGAACCATGAGAATTTCTACCAACAACATTCATCATAACATAAAAACTTCAGGGATAAGGTTCAGGTGCAAAAAGGGGGTGGGGAGAACTTTATATATAAAGTGAATTTCCTTTTGCACCAGACGGCAGATAGGAAGGCTGTGAGCTTCACTGTTCTGAATGTGAACTAAGCCTACCCTTTTGAACTCTGCCACTGTCCCCAGCTCCTTCAGAAGCAAAGGATCAAAAGTAAATAGTATCTTTTTCTGTTGATCACACCACCAAAGCAGTTTTCAGATTCGAGGGTTTATGCATTAGTTTCTTTGAATGCCTTTAAAAGCAACATGATATCTGCCCAGAAGAGAGCAGCATTGATACCCTGGGAAGGACAACCAAGATATTCTCTCTTGCCAGCGGGCTGGCTCATATTATCAAACAAAATATGGGGATCCAATAATTGTGCTGAAATTTAGGAATTATTTCTATTAATCAATTAATAATCTAAGCATTGCTAATGGGAGTTTTTGTGTGTAACAGGCATAAATCTGAGTCAGCCACACAGTTGTATTTGCATTAGCACAACAGAAACTGTTCATAACATTTGAGGCTTTAATAAAAGGACACTATCTTATAGACAAGGCGACCCTTGATGCACAGCAGATGTACTTTAATTAATCACAGAAACAATCTGCTGTTTGCAGGGAACTTTTGATGCCTCCATTTTAAAGGCACCAAAGAGCCTGATCTGTTGACAGATGAAGTATAACTCTGTTACCTAAAAAAGCCTGTGCCTTCAGGATTTAGAAGAGAAGAGGATATTCTGCTTAACTGAGGCTTCCTTTTCTTCACACCTCTGCCAAGGATTTTCTGTGCGAGCGTGGCCATGTCGCAGGGCAGAGCTGTTTGCTGAGCGTGCCCTGCCTACGCTCCGCCAAGGCAACGCTGGCAGCGCGTCAATCCCGGCTTGGCACGGCCCCGGCCGGCTCTCGGGGCTGGGCTGCAATCCCGCTCCGGTTCTGCCGGTGCCCCGGCCAGCCCCTGGGGCCGCACGGCAACCGGAGCAGCGCCACCCTCCCCTCCCGCAGGAGCAGCCCCATGCCCGCTGGAGCACAGAACTCCCTCCTGCCCTCCCGCACAAAAAAGGTAATGATTACGTTTTGCTGAACAATCACAAATTTTCACAGCGCTGCAGTGTCAGTTAAACAAACACAAACCTCTTTATTTTCTTTCTCTTGCCATTGGAGCCGAACTACTTTTACATTTCTGTGTGGGTGATCGCCTGAGATCCCGCAGAGGGAAGGTAGCTTTCCTGAAGAGTGTGCTGGAGCAACTGTTGATCTCCCTTGTGAAATCCCATCTGTTGTCTGCACCAACTCTTGCTTGCTGGCTGAACAAGATAATGTTTCCCCAGCAGTAGCTGTAATTTTCCAAGCACTTTGCTGAGTGCAGAGTCAGAACTTTATTCAAAAAAGGACAAGCAGGGATATAATTTTGCTCTCTCCCTTCTGTTTTGCGGTGTGTTATGAATGAAACTACTGACAGTCAGTAAGGCTGAGTCCTTGTGGGCTTCGGCCTTTGTTCAAGACCTCTAAAGATGAAGAACAGTGTGCTAATTTTAGAGGTGGATTCTGGAAACAGGGAAGCCAATTTTTTAAAAATAGAATTTTGTGTATTATTACACGACATGTTTAACAACTTGCCATTTATTATTTAAAAAATATCTAAATGAATGTTAGTTTACGGTGGAAACTAATCAGCAGAAGCTGAAGTTGGGAATATTTCAGTGTATTAGAAAAACGTTTTTCACCCAGAGGATGTCTGGACACTGGAACAGGCTGCCCGGGGAAGTGGTCTCAGCACCAAGCCTGACAGTGCTCCAGATGCATTTGGACAATGCTCTCAGGCTCATGGTGCGGCTCTAGGGGTGTCCTCTGCAGGGCCAGGACTTGGGTTTGATGATAATTGTGGCTCCATTTCAACTCAGAATATTCTGTGATTATGACTGCAATGAATAATTTGAGAAAATTAAAGAAGATTGTGATGATTTGGGGAAAAAAATTCCCAAACCAACCACGTGAACTTAAATAATAACACAACCACCTTTTCTTCCTGGTTATGGGGAAATTCCTTGGGTTTGAAGAGCTGTACCTGAAACCACTCTCTCCTCGTACTAGTGAGATATTTTCCTCGTGCTAAAACATTTGAATTTATTTTTTCCCCCCAAGATATGATCAAACTGTGAAGTACACAAATATAAGCCGGGATCACCCTCAGACCCGCGTCTCCCAGTCGAGCTGGCCGGGCAGGGAAGGCGGCTCGGCCCCGAGGGCGCGGAGCTGCCCTGCCCTACCCTACCCTCCTCTGCCTTCCCCTCCCCGCCCCTGCCCGGCTCTCCCTGCCCGCGGCCGGCCCGGGCACGGGCACGGGGCGGGCCCGGCGGCCGCCCCCGCCCCTCGCAGGGCGGCAGGGAGTTGAACTGAGGAGCCGGAGCTCGGCGCGGGGCCGCGGCCGCGGCGCTGCTCGGCCTGGGGAGCGCCCGCCCGCCCGAGCGCCAGCGGGGCGGCCGATGGCGAGGCGAGAGGACGGGCGGGACTGGGCGTACAGGTAGGGCTGCCGGCAGGGCTGAGCTCGGACCGCGCCGGCCGCGCACGGAGGGCGAGCTGCGCCTCCCCGGGCGCTCGGAGCCGGCCCTGCCGGGGGCTGCGGCCGCGGGAAGCCCCCACGGAGCGGCCCGGGCGCGGCTGGTGGCTGAGAGCACCGAGCGGCCGCCGCAACCTTCCCTGCCCGAGGGCAGCCGGGGAAGGCGGCTTCCCTAAAACCCTGCGTCCTCCCTCTTTGTTTTCCCCTTCTACCTTCGGAATGGAGTGGAGCATGAAATTAATCTGTACTTGCTGCCTGGGCAGTCGCAGTCGTAAATAAGAGATGTGTGTTGATGGACGTGAGGGGGTTTTGTGTGTGTGTGGTTTCATGTTCTGTGTCTTCAGAGAAACCTGTGTCGGGGGTCTCGGTGCTTTTTACACCTGTGGGTTTCTTGTCAGGTTTGAGGAGTACACGAATACTAAGGTACTCTTCTAAACAGCCAACAGTGTAATAACGATTTAGCTTCTGAATATTTAATTGTTCCTCATCTGATTCATGCTTTACTACCTGTGACGCTCCCGTGAGCCAGTTTTCCCAAGGCTGTGCCAGTGCTGCTCCATGGCCAGATTCCTTCGCCATGAATGAAACAGGCAGTGTTTCGGGAAGTTAAATCCTGAAGTCTGTCCTGAAGCCTTATCTGACTGGACAGATCCCTCTGCCTGTTTAACTTCGGTAAAGCCCATTAATGTCCTGTACTCAGGTGATAATTTGCAGGTATGAAGCACCCTGGGAAGTTGCCATAAATAGAATTTAGCAAGGTGAGTTGATATATTAGAACAGAATCACCTGTGCAGTTCTGATACTCTGTCATTATTGTGTTGCCTGAAATAATGTGCTGTAACTTTGAACAACTGTAAAAGATAATAAAATAAGCATTTTGGTACTCATATGAAGAAGACAGCTCGACACAAGGATTTGTCTTTTTCCATGTTGTATATTATCATGATGACAATTTCAGAAGTCACCTTTTCAAAAATAACCTTTGTAACTTGCGTACTTTCTGTTGACATTTTTCTGCACAGAGCTGTCTGGAAAGAGAATTCAGGCCATATTGGAGCTGTTGTGCTATGCTTCATACTTTTCAACTGTTCGCCTGTGTTGTGGAGAAAAATACCTCCCAGACTTTTATGGGGCCATAATTTTGTGTCAGTTTCACACACAATGGGTCCTTTGCTCCAAAAACTCCTTACTTAAAAAAACAGTGAATCTGTGAAACTGACTGAACAGTGCATGTTTAAGTTCATTTATTTAAACAGCTTTGATATGCTAAATGGAGTGTAACAGTTTGTGTAAAGTAGGCTTTTGCTGGGAGGAGGGAGTCTTGAGCTGCTTTTAGAAATAGCAGCTGGAAGTTATTTAAAGCATACTTGCCTTTTTTTTTTTTTTCTTCAGCTGTAGGTATGTAGAAACATTTTTATAGGAATTCTTTTTATTTTGTAGGGTTGATCCATATGGGTTTGAGAGGCCAGAAGACTTTGATTATGCATCCTATGAAGCATTCTTTTCCAGATACCTAGTGGTACTCACTAGAAGAGCAATAAAATGGTCCAAGCTCCTAAAGGGGAATAACAGTATACAGAAGAGTTTAAAAGGTGAGCTTCATGTCTCTTTATAAATAAAAGGGCATTATGTTAGGATTCAACAGGTTTGTATTTTTAAGTGTTGAATACTATTTCTGTCTTCAAATTAAAACCAGTAGTATAAACAGTTATAATTCATAAGCAAGTTAGAGGGATTTCATTTAAACCTTCCAAAAGAGTAATCCCTCTTCAGCACAGGAATATCTTGTTAAATCTGTAACTCAGCTATTGTGGCCACTGGCACTCCAAGATGCCATTTTGCAGCTGTTGGCTGCATTGTACTCTGTGCTCTCTTTAAAAAGACATGGGATTATGAAGATCCTGTAGAAGATGCTGTCTTGAACCCCAGGGATTAGGATGTTGGGGCTCTCAGTTGCTGCCTCTTTAACAGTTCTTTAGGCTGCTGAGGTTTTCTAGATCTCCTTATCCTCCTTTTGAAAAATGACATGTACCATGCAGCTGAAAAGCTGTGTACTAAGAACTGATGATAGATGCCTTTAGAAGTGAAGAAAGCAAGCTTAATGCAGGGGCTAATGCAACACTGGATGAAATGCTGATGGAAATGTTAATGTCTGCCTCAAAGAGCATGAAAACCTCTACTAATGTTTTATCTTGCAAGAGATACAGGTAGAAATAGATGCAGAGAGTCAGAAGGTGTTAGGGAATTCTGTGAAACTAAAGAATGGAGTTTCCTCCCACTCTCTTTTTGGGTTATGTTTTCATATAAGCATCTAAATTTTCCTTTTGCTGTAAACGGTGCTTATCAGGTTGCTTTCTCTTTGGGTGTCTTTTGGAGTTGGGTTGAGTTCTCTGAAGAATGTTAAGGAAAAATTGGGTAAAATTTAGAGCTGTGCTGCAGGTGCAGCCTTTGGCTGGTGATTCTGGTGGTTTGGGTTGGTTTTTTTTCCTTGGCACCAGAAATGGGAGGATAACTAGTGAGACATTTTAAGTCTAACAGTGTATTTTTTGTACAGATGTCTGTTTTACGGGTGAGAAATTCCAGAAAATGTAGGTTTGAGCTATAACTGCTAGATCATATGCTGCTAACCAGAAAGTATCTACTTCTACTACATTATTTTTTTCTTAGAAATATAAAGATGTTTTTGTTTGGGGTGTCAAGTTTGAATGTAGAGAGAACGTCATGCCATTTTAAATTAGTGAGGATTTTGAAATTTTGCAGAATTTTGTCTTCTAGTTGGGGAAGAATACTCTCAGTTTTGATTCATATCCTTCTCTTAATGTGTGAGTAGTAACAGTGGCAGCTTTTAGCAATTTCTGTGAGTTCATTTAATTTCTCTTTGTGTTTCCAGTTCTAGCATTTTAGAAACAGTATGTTATGGTGATACTAACTGGGAACGCCTTTGGTCTTATTTTGGAGCCAAAACTTTGACCATATGTCTCAACTTGTCCACCAGGCTTCAGAACCAATGGTCATGTTGCCCCACTGGGCACACAATGGCAGCAGGTTGCTAAAGATCCTAGGCTATGGATTCTCACATATACATGTAATTCCAGGGAGAGTGGCAGGAAAAAGTAATACTGAGAAAATGTCTGAGTGTAGATTCAGAGTTGTTACAAAAAGCTCCCTGCATTAGCCTCATCTGGTACCTCAGAGGAGGAGAGGGAAAGCTTAACCTGTGCAATGACTGATTTTTAAATACTGTCCTTCTCATTTCGGTACTAAGATTGAATTCTGTGACATGCACATGGAATTGTGTACGCAGGTGTGTGCTTTATCCTGCAAGATGATTATGCAGTGATTTCCTTGCAGGCAAATAGCAGATGCTCTGCTGGTTATTCACTGAGTTTCCCTCCTCCAGGACCTGACTTCATTGCTATGAAGCTTTGCTCAGAACTGCTGGCTCTGCCATAAGCTAGAACTGAGAAGAATATTTGATTTGCCACTTCCCTCCCCAAACACAGTAGCTGTGAACCAAACCCATGCTGTGTGTCCTGCTGTGAGTAGGTGTGAGAGGCAGTGTATGTGTGGTATCTCAGTAGTTCCACACCCATTTGTCTGCACACAGAGAAGCTCATAATTTCTGCCCAGGCCAACAGGAAGAAGTGATGATTTGTGTTAATTTTCCAGTCTGGAAATGTGGCCTGTTCACATGCTGCTGGGTTTGCCTCATATTCAAGGTGGTTTGTATGTGTATAATTCTGTTCTACTATAAAGAAAAAGAATTAGACTACGTTTTAACAATGGTAATTAAGCAGTGCGTTCTGTTGTTCTGTGTTGCAGCCTGCTGGTAGGGTGGGTCATGGGAATTTGGCTGACAGTTCCTTTCACTCATTCTCCAGTCTCTTCCTTTTTATTATTTTTCTGGTATTTTGTTGTGTCCGCCCCCTCCCATCTTCACCTTGTTTCCACTGCACATGAGAGGTTATAATCATTGTTTGTCACTTTCCTTCTTTCTGTCTCTCTCTCCCTCTGCCACTACTGAGATGCTCCAATTTTTTTTCCTCATTTCATTCAACTCTATGGGACTGCTTTCTGCTCTGTTTACAGGTGGGAAACAAACTGTCTCACATAATTGCTTAAACTATTCTAATTCTGACCAAAATCATGCTACACAAAGCAATTTGTCTGTTGGGTGTCCTAGTCAAAAGTGACCAGTAGCAGAAGATAGTACATTTATTTTTCCCTTTCACTGTATTTTATCAAAGATCAGAAACTAAGTGCTCATGTTACAACCATTGTTTCTGTTCCAGGGCTTGGTGGAAGAAAGTCAGTTTGACTGGAACTTTATTACAGCACTTATGTGCTTTGGTTTTTTCTGTTATGTATTCATGAAATAAAGCTTTCAGTCCCTTGTGTGCTGTTTCCAGCTTTTCCACAGAATTCTTCTTGTAAGCACAAGTGTATTTCCTCAACATTCAACTATAATTGTTAGTACCTGAAAAAGTAGATGTGCAGATGCTTCTCAAAAAAATATTTTTAAGATGAGATAATTTTTGGTTTTAAATGTTTACGGTTTTTTTCTACATAAACTGGAGTCTATGCTGTAGAGTGAAACAATGTTAGTAGGGAAAAAAGGCAATGCAACATTTGCCTTGAGGCAGAAGTCTCCAAAATTTTCATATTCTACCATCAAACAAGGACAGACAGGTTGAAATTACTTATTTTTACCTCTTGTTACTGTAAGTAGTGTATAGTATTAGAGAAATGTTATTTTCTGCATATTTTTCTCTTGAAAGTTACTTTAGGTGCTTAGCACTTTTAGACTGCTGCCCTATCAGATAGCTGTTTTTTCTTGTAAAAAGGAAACCACATTCATAAAGTGTGACTCTAAACTTGTGAAACTGGCACTAAGTGTCAGAGGCAATTGAATTATGAAGAGGGGGGGAGAGTTTACCCCCACTAAAAACTGGTGTTTCATATTTTGTTAATGAACAGAGGCCAAAATTTTGCCTAAAGATATTTCTTACCTGTGTATGGTCTAGAATTTAGACCACCTACTATGTCCTGGGAGTGATTCTGTGTGCAGGGCTTGGGAGTATTCAATAGTGCTGCTTCTGAGATCAAGCCCTTGGTTAGTAACTGGTATTGCATGTATGGGTGGAGATCCGTGCACAATCTGACTTCATCTGGGAAAGTTTTCAGATGTTACAGTGGGAGAGTATTCTGCAGTGTGAACTGCTCTTGTGGGCTTCTTAGTTCCCAAGGATAATGTGATAGAGAGCTTATATATATATATTTGTATAAACACAACTCTATTTATAGAATATGATATATCTATGTCTGTCTACACATATAAATGATATCTATTAAACTGCAGCTGTCCTCCTTTTCAGAACTATTTTGCTGCTTCTGAATGCCACTTTGCAGATCCTAGCAAGTATTATAATGGTGTATGGGAAAAAAAGCCCACTGTGAAGGGCTTTGCATTCCTCAGGGAGTGAGGGAGCTGGGTCAGTAGTCACTTGGGGTGGTACAAGCCCCTGGCTGTCTGCTGCCACGAGAATGATAACACTGAGGAATAATGAGTGTGTGCTGTGCTGCAGGCTGCTTTCCCCTTGTGCCACTGTCAAGGGCTTGTCCATGTGTATTGTTGGATATCAATGTTGGCTATGCTTCCAGAAGTTACAGTTGTTCCAGAAAAAAATGCCACTGGGATTATGTGCTAAAATGCTATAGCCCAGTATTTAAGGCAGTAAGTTTGTTTCTAGGCTCATCTGAATGTCTCTTGTTAACCTAAATGGAACTAGTTCTTTATAGTCATTCCTGTATTTGCTATGTTGATTTTTAGGATTCCTTGAGCATTACAGTTCAAAATCTTGTAAAAGAGATGAAGTGGGGATTATTAAACCACCATGGAAACAAGTGAATTATTTCCAGCCTAAAAGAAGGTTGTAGTTAAGGTAACTCTACAGCTAGAACTGTAGAGTCTGTAACACGTAATATAAATCCTCATTGAAAAGCTAAACAAAAACTGTACCCTGCAGACCAGGCATTTATTACCAATATGTTTCTTTGAGAGAAACCACCAGATTTTAGGTGGGTGAAATGCTCATTATATGTGCATCTTTATGTTGGTGACATGGGGGAAGCAGCTTTGGGTCCTAAAGGATAGGCAGCTGTAATTAGCTGGAAGGTGTCTGGCTGAGTTGTACAACCTTGCTTCACTCTGCTGTTTTTAAGGCCTTTAATTTAGGCAGCATTTATTACAGAACTGTGTGATTCAATAAAACCTGGCTAGGTAGTGATATTGTGTGTGATAATGTGTGGGTGGAATAAAAATCCCCACTTGGATTTGAGTCCCATAAAATTTAGAGAGGAGAAGTTGATGCTTTTATTGATACAACATGATTCATTTAGTACAAAATGTCTGTTTCATTTGTTATTTTCTTCTCTGAGAAAAAAGGAGAAGAATCTCAAACATTCAGCTCTCATTTTGGGTCAGAAAAGGTAAAGCTGATTTAGGATTATGTACCCATAAGCAGCATTGACTCCTTATTAATGTTTTTCATACCATTCCCAGGAGGAGGCTGCTTTTGTTGCCATTAGCCTGATGCTTCTTCCTGTAATTTTGCATCATAGTTATTTACACTGAATCATCTGCTTTAAAAAAAACCCTGAAGCACACCCTTATGATGAAAATGATGCAGGAGATAAGAGCTACTTTAGATTTGAAAAGACTTCCACAGTTATTCTAGGAAAAAGTCAGCTGCTGCTCACTCGCATCACTCCAGTTTTTCCAGGGCTCATTTAGACCGGAGGCACATATTCCAAATCCTCAGTTTCTGCAGTACTTCTGTGGTCAGGTGCTGATGTGAAGCCTTAGAGTTATGGTAACATGGCCATTGATGTTACAGCTAAATGGGCAGAGCCATGGTTTCAGAGGCCACTGATGATGTGGGAAAAGTCAAGTCAGTGCTTGTCTGAATGAAAAAGGACAAAGATCAAGGGGGAAGCTTTGCTATTTGTATCTCCATCTGGAAAAGCAGAAGAAGAGGAAAAGATTCAAAATTCGCACAAGGGAAGAGAGGAGGGAGGAAAACCTGAGTCTGAAGATCTGGGGGGAGAGTCTGAGTGACAAGAACTTAGGAGTGAATCTAAAATATACTATGCAGCTGAGAAGTAAATGCTTATCCTAAAATGGTAGCATAGGAGAGAAAATATAATAATATCCAGTCAAGAGTTTTCCTCTGACTTCTTAAATTCAGGCTGTTCATTTAAAAAAACAATTATACAGTTGGATATTTTTTTATTTCTTTAAAAATGAACAAACAAAACCAAACTTCTTGTCTTGCAGTGAAGAGATATATCAGGAAAGGCATCCCCAATGAACACCGTGCATTGGTCTGGATGATTGTGAGTGGGGCCCAAACCAACATGGAACAAAACCCTGGGTATTACCACAGACTGCTTGAAGGAGAGAAGAATGCCAAGCTGCTTGAAGCAATCAAAACAGGTTATTCTCTTGATAATGCTGTTTATCTGTATTTATCCATCCTATGGCCTTAAGTGTTGGAGATCAAGTTGTGTCATGGAAAACTTAATGTTTCTGTAGTAGTGGTTTAAGTGCTGAATTAACACTTACATTAGATTAGCCATAAGCTCTTTAACAGAACAGATCTTTCCAGGTTCACCATGTGGTTAAAAGCATTAAGGAATGCTTTTAAGGGAGATTAGAAATTATTTGAGAAGAAATAAACTAGAAAACATTGCAGTGTCATTTAAGTGATTGAAGAGTTGTAACTTTGAGCCGTGACATCTGCCTTTGAGTCTGTTTCTCCTTAATTCTGTCCCATAGGACACTGGAGCAGGGATGGTTGAAGGTGTGGCGCAGAGGCCCATATGAGGCAGGTGAAGTATGCTTGGATTTCAGGTTGAGTAAGAAGACAGCTAAGACAAAGCTGCTGATAGATTTATATGAATTATAAATGGTGCAAAGAGGGTGAATAAAGAGCAATTGTTATTTGGTTTTTGTAAAATAAGAACCAAGGACACTGAATGAAATTTGTTGTGCTGCAGGTTTAGAAGAGTTGTGGCACTTGTTACTGTGCTGTGGAGGCTAGAAGTATGAACTGGTTTGAAAAGGAATTTGATAAACTGACAGGTGGGGGAATCCACTTGATGCATGACATATTAAACACTAAATGTAAATCCCTGGGAGAATGTAGAAGGTGAAACACCCCTCCTCTACTAATCTGTTTTCATGTATGCTTTCTGTGAACATTGATCAATGGCCAGTACTGATGGCAGGGTATAAGGGCACCCAGACCTTAGGCTGGCCCACTGGGAGGAAAAAGGCAGTGGGTGAGGACAAACAAGTAGGAGTTTGATGTAAGTGATACTTGTCCTGAAACCTGCTACAGCAGAGCCTTTGTGGCCAAGCTGATATTGCCTGAATTGTCCAATTAAAAAGTCAAGAGGTTGGGCTCTGCTCCAGAACAATGCTGAAGTTGTTTGGTTAGAAAGGCAGGTTGTCTTCCTCTTGCAAAAACCCAGGTACTTAAAGTTTGGGTCTTGTGGATTTTTTCAAGTTGGATAAGCATCCAAAACCTTGTGGTTTGTGCAGAGTTTCTTCTCTGCCTTTCCCCGCAACAGCAGTACTTTGGGCTTTTGGGACTACACGCCTTAGTAAGGTATTTTGGAGCATAAATTTCATGTTCCTATGAATATGGAGACTAGCCAGAAATCTGCAGGCTTATATCCTGCTCAGAACTAGAAACAGTAGAGCTCTTACTATGAATAAAGAGGGAGCTAGTAAGATGACTTTCTAAAGCCCGCCTTGGTAAGGGTCTGGAGAAGCATCAAACTATTCAATTGGGGTAAAAGTGCTGCAAGAGAGAGTTGAAAACAACTTTTCTCCAGTACTAGACAACAACAGGAAGGGTCTGTAGGTGGCTTTCCCCACAAGTTAAAATGAAATAAAAATATTTTTGTGGGGGAGGAAAAATACTGGGAGAGGATAAATATCTGTTTGTGAACTGTAGAGGAAATAAAGTTTCGGAAGAGCTACTGCATTGATTGGAAAACTGCAGAAGAAAAAATTAATGTGGAGCAAGTGAAGGAAAAGATAAAGAAAAATGGCCTGGAAGACTTTATTGGAGGGGAAAAAATATAATAAAGACCTCAGGCACTCTCCTTCAGAAAGGAAGAACCAGTGTGGACATAGGAGGGATGAAAGGAACAAAGTACTTAAGGTGAATGTGAATTTTGTGGTTAGTGTGTTTAATGAACTTATACTCCTGTTGACTGTGCACATTTTATAGTGGGCTTTGACTGAGGACTCTTTCAGTGTGAATTGTTGCCTGACTTTGATTTTCTTTCTTCAAGTGTTGTTCTCCCATTACTGTAGTTGCTTTTAATAATAAAGCAAGGTAAGATGTGGCATTGTACTGCTGTTTGCTTTCATATTTGCAGTTTCCAGGATTTTCAGGCAACAGTGTGGTATTTATTCCCATAGCTGTGAAATTACAGCCCAGCACAGTGCTGGGGTTTATAAACAAGAGAACAGCAATCACACTTTTTCTTTTTTCCTGGGGGAGGGGCAGGTGGACAAAGCCAACCAAAGACTTTATTTCAAATTCAATTTAAAAATGTATAAGAGCCAATGTGTCCTCTCTCTTCCCCATACCCAGAAGCTGCAAACAATTTTAATGTATGTTTGAAACTAGTTTTCATATGGGAAAGTCTTTGATGTGGTATAATCAAGTTAAAAAGGGCAGGTAGGCTGTGTGAAGAAATGGTCTAATCTTTTACTAATCAGATTTTTCTTTATAGCAACGGAAGTATTTCAGCTAATTAAATCTGTAATCTGTTCTTTCACCAGTTTTGCCCTTTAACTTCCTGATTCTGATCTGATGAGCTTTGTTGCTACTTTGTTTTATATGGTAATTGCTCTTTGAACATTTTTGTTTATTAAGAAAAATGTAGGAGGGAACAAGCTTCTTACTCTAACCATTAAGAAAGAGCTAAAAGAATGCAGGTGTCTAAATTTTAATGTCTTAGTTTATGTACACATTTAGAAGGGCATGCATTCCAGCAACACTTTGTTTTACATGCCCTATTCTATGAAAACTTAGTAGGACAAATGATATTGTAAGATAGACGTGGCTGTCCTTCCAATGGAGAGGCGACATGCTGGGTGCAGAAAGACTGGATTGTAAGTTGCAGCTTCCTTGGGGGAAGCTTCCTTTAGGCTGGGCTGTTCTGAATTTTAGCTCTTGTATCTCATCCTTTCTCTCCACTGAAAAACATGCTATTGGACAGAAGTGTGTCTGTGTCTGCAAGTGTTCAGGCATGTACATGCAGCTAATCTGTGTTTCCATTCTTTCATTTAATGAGGAGGAATTGTAGGTGCTGTGAAGCCTACAATGTTATACTTACCAGTCAGTCCCAGAGTTTGAGCGGTGCTGACAGTATTTCAAACAATGGTCATTGCCATTTCACTGGAGACAGGGAATATTTTACTATCAAAGCACTAAGAAGCTTTCTCTGAAGCATCTCTGAAATTGTGAGTGGATGTTGGGAATTTTCAGGTGAGTTTAAAGCATGTAGCCATGCAAGAGGAAGGGGAAGAGCCTTGTCAGCTCTTGTGGCTCTCTGTTAGAGGAGCCCCGACAGGTTGTATCCAAACAGCTGCCTTGTAGTCTTTGGTCTACTAGAACAGCTGAAGGAAGAACTGGAGGAGTAAAGTGTGTAGTGACACTTCCTCAGAATGTTTTTCCTAGTCTCCAATTGTCTGCTATTTTGAGAGTTGCCAAGACATGCTGCATGTTTGTACCTAATAATGCTGGATGGGAAAAAATTTAAAAAATTTGCACATAATTTTGCAGATCTGTGCAGTCTCAATGCTGTTAATCATCTCCCTCTAAACTAAGTAGCTTTTATCCACCTGGGTTCATGCTATATAAGGTAGCCATTTTGTATCTGTGGTTTTCCTTGTTGCCATTATTTCTGTAATTTCTCTAATTCTGGTATTATCTTTTGGAGATGAAGGGGCTGGAATTTATGCATGTGCTTCTCAGATTTATACAGTGGTAAATTTCTTCCTTTGTAGGAAATCCTAACCCCGTTGGCTTTCTTGATTGCTAAAAGCTCTTGAACTGTTGCTTGGTAGTGGGGTTGTGAGGGTCAGCTTTTCTGACTTTAGTTAATGAAAAACTTGGCCTTAACTTAAAACAAACAAACCCCCCAAGCCTCCAAAACAATTTATAGTTCCAGGTATGGCAGAAAAAAGCTTGAGGATGACTGCTAAACACCCAGTTATAACAAATATAAAACACCCTTTAAGTATACTGTTTTTACAAGTTGCAGTTTATGGCCTAACCTCATTATTTGCAATGGAGTTTTTGAGTGCTTGTAGTTGACAATTGAATTTTTGCTCTGCTCTCTACTACGTAAAAAAAAGAAAAGATCACCTGCCTGGAAGCTCTTCAGAGCAGATGTGCATTGCAGATGTAGCAGTGGCAAAAAATGAACTTAAGTGGAGTAGGATATGTTAGTTATAAAAATACTTGTGTAATTTACTGACCACCTGTGTCTTGGAATGGGAGGTACCCAGGATATGAAAGTAAAGGTGCCATGGTTTCGGAAATGAATTCTTCAATTTAGCACTCCCACTAAGCGCATGTGCCAGTTCCTCCCCCCGCCTCCAGCTGGAGGGACAAAATGCAAAGATCATGGGCTGGGATAAGAAGGATTTACTGGAAACAGCAATGAGATAAGAAAATGAACAGTAACAGCAACAATATTAATAACAAAAGGTATATAAAACAATTCACACAGAAAGAAAACAAAGGATAATAGACAATGCCAGGTGACTCCCTCTGCAACTTTCTCAACTGGATGGAACCCCTTCTCCCTGGAAGACAGTCCCTTTGCCAGGCCCCTGGCGTTGTTCAGGTGGCATAGAACAACCTCCAGGCCCTGTCCTCCCAGCTACTGCAGAAATTGACTCTGTCCTGGCTGGGATCAGGACAAAAAGGAAGGATGAGATAGCAGTGTGAAGGTTGTCTTGTAGATGCATGACTTCTGAAGTACCCTAAGTAGGAAAAGCACGAGACTTTCTAAAAGCATTATTGTTCTGGACTGTGCTTTCAAATCTCTCTGCTCCAGAAATAGCATCAATGACTGTGGTTCTTGGTACCAAAATAGACATCTGTTTTATAAACTGAGGCTAATGTATTCTGCCTGTTTGTGTTGCTGAATGAGGTTGAAATACTGCAGACTCATGAGAGGGAAGAAAGGATCCAGTGGTCTTCTCATGGTTGCTGCACAGAGATAAATCAGCAGGAAAGCTGGTGGTTGTTTTTGTTTTATAGCAGCATAAAACGGCCAGCTCAGAGAGCAGAAAGATTGTAAACAAAATTGCTATTGGGATTTAATCTGAATTTACAACAAAAGAGTTGCTCATCTTTTCATTGTTACCTCCTTCCTGGTTCTGTGCTCCCATACCTAGTTTACTTATAAGCAGCAGATCTGCACATGAGAAGATAGCCATAATTTTGGGATTTATGTAGCAATGTAAGATTCTAATGTTCATTTTGCTGGTTGAAAAGAACCCAGATTTTTTTTCCTAAAACTGTACTAGTTTGAGGCTGTGTTCCTTTGGACAGTAATGTCTATTAAGAGCAAAGTAAATTAATGGACAGTAGGTCAGAGGGTAGGCTGTGCAGAGCATGAGAAGGAGGTGTTTGTATGTCTCCTCTGGAACAGATGGATTAAAGTGGATGTAAGTGGTGAAGCCAAAAGAACAGTCCTTGCCTGCTACTTCCATTTGCCTCAAGTCATCTCTGACCCTCATCTTGCACCATGGTAAAACATTGGCCTGTGTGTGCCTGTGGAGGGCTGAGTTCTCATCTTGAGTCAGAGGAGCCTCAGAACTGGAGGGGGAGGAGGGAGATCATGCAAATGGAGCAGAAAGGGCAGGATGGAGAGGGAATGGGATCCTCTGCTCTTGTGCTCAAAGGAATAATCTGGCACACAAAGTCCTGTAAGACCATGCTCCATATCTTCTATTAAGGGTAAAGCTTTTTAGCTCTTGTATCTTGTTTTTTCTCTCCATCCCCTTACCCTAAACTAAAATATTTTTACTAAATATAGTTTTAAATCCTTCATAAAACTAGGGAAGGCTTCCCCCAGTCCTTTCCAGTGGGGAAAAACATGCTCTGCAATCAGAAAACAAGTTGCAGCTGATTCTCTCAATTGCAGGCTGTGAAATTACTGATGAGTTCAGTTTGAGTAGTCCCTGCTTTGTATGTGATGCACTTTTCTTACTCTCCCCTCACCCTTTCTCTGCATACCTGGGGAGAAGAGCCATGGCTAAAATTCAGCATTAATCTTTTCTGTAACATTCCACATCTGCTTTAATAAAGAATAAATTCTGATTATGCAAATACTATGCCACATAATCTTCCTACCTAGAAGAAACAAAAGAAATTTATTTATCCTGCAACAATCTGTTGTTCAGGTCCTCTCAAAAATTGTCTTTTTCTTCGTGTTTTTCTTCTCATACACATGAAAGGTGAAGTGAAATATTTTCCTGCAAATGATTTGTTCCCTTTAAAAGGAAGAAATAGCAATTAGTGTGATAACTTTGTCATGTGTGTGACTTCCACTACACTAATCATGATTTTGGGGAGCTTTCTTCCTTTCCTTTGGTTGCCTATAGCTGAACTTTGTGTCAAAGCTGTAACAGACTTCTTCCTTTATGCTGGAAAAGGCTGATAAAAAGTGATAATTCTTAGGACATGAAGATCTGTACAGAAGTGCTGTTACTGAAGTTTGTTTTTAACTTTAACCCAATTTGTTGTTAAATATAACCCAAATAACTACTCATATTTTATTAATAACTCTTGAGCTTTGAAAATCTGCACAGTTACTTTTAGACGGTTAAGTTGGAGAGAAAAATTCTATTTAAAGATCAAATGCACAGCTCTGTGCCAGTGACCTTGGGTTTTCCCTTTATGGAGTGAAGCAGGCAAAAAATTACCTCTCTCTGTTTTTTTCCAACAGTTAAGGACTGTTTTGGGGTGACTAGGTCAAATTTGCATGTCTAGTTTTTAGACCTTTATAAGGAGAGATGAATCCTACTATTAATATTTGGTCTGAAAGAAGTTAATGGTTGGAAATGTCAGTAATAATTACATACTCCTTAGTTGATTAAGCTGGGCTTGAGGCATGTGGGAATGTGCTCTGCTGCTTGGTTATCAAAAACCACTCCCATTCTTGATGATCTTGCACCTGTGAAGACACAACTCTTCTCATGATCACATCATGGAGAAAGTTAAATTTTAAAAAGGGATTTTTAAGTGGAAGTTGGCAGTTGTGGGAACAGGTCTGGGGTTTTTTGGCTGCTGCTGTTTAGTAGAAGTTCACTGAGTAAGTCAATTGAAAGTTCATCTGATTTGTTAGGAGAATGTGCTTTCCTAGAGGCAAACTCATGTCATGCCACTTGACTTGAAGTTTGGCATGTCTTGTCAGTCTAAATACCTGATTTGCTTTCATTTAAGCCTTTGCAGACATAGAGGGAGTTCAGTCTGCAGGAGAATTTCTTTAGGTCTGCTTGAAATTGGTTTCTGTACACTAATAGGATTATTCTTTCTAGGAATAGATTACCCTTGAATGCAAGTGCCCTTTTAGCCAAAATGGAGGTAAAGCTGTTTCTTAACATTAATCCACCAAAGCACCAGTTCAATGAACTATAGTGAAGCTTCAATTGTACTTCAGAAGACCTATAAAAGTTTTTTTTGGAAACTGACAAGGAGCAGCTCTTAATTTTGGTCTTTTTCCCTTTTGTTTAGACATGAACAGAACATTTCCAGATAATGTAAAATTCCGCAAAACCGCTGATCCGTGTTTGCAACACGCACTCTACAACGTGTTGGTAGCATATGGGCATCACAATAAAGCAGTAGGATATTGTCAGGTGGGTAATCACTGTTCTGTAAACTCTGCTGCATTTCACCAGAGCTGACTGCTCTTGTCCATTTGAATGTGTGTTTTTAGAAGCATACTCACAAACTATTTCTGTTTATAAACCGGCCATGGGAGGTTTTTAGGGGAGGGGGGGCAGAGTATGAATAGGGTATGAATTCAGGCAAATTCAGATATCCTTCTGAATTTCTTGTAGCCAGCTTGATAATTCGGTTCCATTTGTTAGCTGCAACATAAGTAGTTGCTTTGGAGAGCAAGAGGGAGTGAGCTTGCCTTTGCCTCGTCCTGCCAGCTTTCCCCACACAGTCCTTGGTATCTACAGGGCATCATGAGATGTCAGTTTCTTGTGTTTTCACTGTCACATTTTTCAAAGTACAGAAAGACCAGCATTAATGTGGTATCCTGTGCTTGGGGGCTGGTAGCATTATTTAGTGCCATCTCCCAATATAGGTAACACAAGTAGGAAGAAAGTTTTTGAAATTCAACCTGATATTGCTTTGATGGCAGCTCAAGAAAGCTTCTGTTGTCACTGTCAAGTACTGTAAAGTTTCCTGTGGGACACAAAGAACATAAGACACATAACATAACACAAACATGCAGCATAAGTTGATTCATGATAGTCTGACAGTCAAGAAAAAAAAGTGTCTGTCTTTAAGGATCTTACAGAAGCAGGCACTGTTATCAGCAAAATGTGCTTTCAGTTCACTTATTAAGTTCTCTCCTATCTCCCTCGGTTCCTGAGCAAGAATGTGTGTGCTAACACATAGCTCATTTTAGCTGAGAAAGTTATGTAGTAAATACAACTACTCCAAAGTTGAAAGAATATGAGCAGTATTTTTTAAATCTTGAGAGGAGAAGACTTAGAGGGACTTAAATGTGCATTGAGGTCTCTGACAAAAAATTTTTTTTCTTGTGTACCCCAACTAGTTTTGGTACAGAAATTTACTTCCATTCTTAAAAAGAGGAATGATTTATATTATTTTCAGTAATACCTGTTTATCAAAATATAACTTTAATATGTTGATAATAACAGAAGGGGTAGAATTATGAATACTCCATTTTGCAAGTGTCAGGTTTCTATATAGAGGTGGCTAAACACAACACATAACTTCTAAACCATAGTAGCTTCTACATGTCCAATTGTTAATAAAATATTTTGGTACCTGTACTGTTTAATGGGCTAATGAAAGAAGAACACTTAAAAGACCCTTGTGTGGATTCTTTGCACATCTGGTCTCCTCGCAGGATCAGTGCTGTTATATGTATCTGTGGAGGACTGGAGGTGTTATGGAAGAAAATGGTTTGTACACAGCCTTTGTGTGAGTTAAGCAGCAAAAGCTTCTAAAAGCTGCTGGAACTGCAACATTTTACTTTACATGTTTGGGTCAGACGTTCTCCTCCTGCAGCCTCACTATCTACCTGCAGGTTTGTTGTGTTTGTAGTGCTCATCTAATACAGCTGTGTTTGGGTTCTGATCAAAGCAACAGCCACTTTCTGTTGCATTGGGCTTTAGAATTAAAAAAAAAAGGCAAAATTGAAAGTATAGACTGCTAAGCCTTTTCTTTTAATTTTCCTCTCCTTGATCTTTGTTAATAATTCTTGTGTGCAGGTTCAGCAGGTTACTTAACCAGTGGCCTTCATTACCAGAATTGATTGAATATGCAGACTTTGTAGAACTGTAGTAATTTAGCCCTTAATCAAAAGAAGTAAGCTAGAAACTCTTAAGATAAGTGCATGCATCTCAAAACCTTTCTATTTCAGGGCATGAACTTCATTGCTGGATACCTGATTCTTATTACAAAGAATGAAGAGGAGTCTTTTTGGTTACTAGATGCTCTTATTGGAAGAATATTGCCTGGTATGTTAAAAGTATAGTTTTATCCATATATTGGAGCTTGGCTTTTATCTTTGCATTCTTCTCCAGCTGTAGACAGTAACTGCATCTGGTCTGTTCAGTAGCTCTGAGTTCCCTTGCCTGGTCTCTGGGTTTGCAGGAGGTGTTTATGCAATCAATTTTGCCCCATGTATAAGCTGAACCTCACTGCACATGTGAGGTACTTTAAAACCAGAAACAGATCAGGTTTTACAGCTGTATTTTTACTCCTGTGAAATGCATTTGGGAATGTTTTTTCTTGGGATTTAATTATAGAGGGAGAATGGTTTTATCGTGAATTCCTATGAGCATTGCAGAGTCTGACTACAGATACACCTTTAATGTAGGTGGAAGGTCTCATTGGAAGATCAGTAGAAAATGGAGGACTGATTCCTTATTGGCCTAGTTTTGCTTTTGCACAGATTTTTATCTCAATTAAAAGGTGGAGGTGGAATTCAGTATGACACTGTCTACTAGGTACTGGTCAAGGTTGATTGAAACTTTCATTTTTCTTCTGTCTGCTCATGTTTAAGATTAAACAACAAAAAAAATTTATTTCCCTATTAAATAGAAAGTAAAGACCTTGAGAAATAAACAAGAACGGCTGAAAGATTCTCTTCATGCTTTTGAATGACTGTAAGAAATTACTTTACATTGAATACACCCTGTAGGAACTTGGATTTTCCTTGTGTGGAACCAGTGGTTAGACTTTGTTTCCAGACTGAAAGAGTAGAGACAGGCAGGGAATGCTATGAGTTGTTCAGTCAGTCTGCAAATATTTAACATTATGCAGCCTTGAAGTTTACTTTCAAGCTGTAAAAATAGTCTAAAGAAATCAACTGCCTGTTGCTTTTGTTCAGCCTTGAGAGCTCCAAGCTGTGCAAACAGGTAGGAGACAGGGCTGCTGTCTGCCCTGGGACCTGCCCCTGCCTTGCATGGGTATTTGCCTGCTTTGACATCCCTGTGTCAGGGACAAGGCACTCGGTAAAAGGCAGCTTTATTGTCAAGTGATGTGTGGAAACTCTTGCTGTTAATCCTTTCAATAGTCTTACATGCTTTTTTTGAGGCAAAGGAGGTAGAGTCAGAATTTTGTTTGTTGTTTCTGGCAGGGAACCTAATTCACTCTATCAGAAAACCTTCGTTTTTATATATCCTTCTACACTTTACTGATGCTTGTGGCAAAAGTTGTTCTTATTTTTCCCTCCTAGCTGTTGACTTTATCTTAGGCAGGTAGCATTGGTGGTGAGAAGGAACTCATAACATGAAATGCAATTACTGTGTGTAAAGTAGGTGTATATTTACTGCAGTTATAGGTGTATTTTTACTTTTCTGTAACAAGATTGTTGTTACTTTAGCCTGTGTCCAACTGAGCAATATGAATCTTCTATATAGTATGAATATTTTTATTGAATAATACAAGGATTTATTGACAGAAAATTTGTTGCTGATGCTCTTTTTCCCTGCCTCAGAATTAAAAATATATTTTTATCACTTCTATTCCCACCACTCTCCAATATAGTTTCAGTTGTATATTTAGGAAAGTCAAAGCATGACAGATAAAATAATTGGGATAATTTCAATGAAATACTGTGTGTGCATATGTGAGAGAAAGAATCAGGCAGACCATATTCATAAAGCAACTCACTCAGGTCAATAATTACTGCCTTCCTGTTAATAGATCAAGGTATTGCACATTTCAGTTTTAAGCCCTATTGTTATTTGCTGGGGAAGCAGAGAAGCACCTCTCAAGATCTGGTAGATCTTGAATGTTTTCCAGGTTTTCAGAGGGAAGTCTAGGAATCAGTTTTGTTGGATCCTATCAGTTGGATTAGCCAACATTTTCCCATTCATTTGGTTGCTGATTTGATTTTCCTGATTTGTTTGGACTATAATATACATGTTTTCCCCCTATCATTGCACCAAATATGCCTCCAGGTCATGTCCTCATTTCTGAGTGTGTTCTGTCGGTTCCAGTTAAATCAGTGGTGCTTCAGGACAATTTGGAAATCCATTCTGTGCCCTCTGCCGTGTCCCTGTGGGTGCTTCCTCCCCTGCCCACGCACATTTAATTACAATGAACAGCCACTCCAGAACCGTGGTGCCGACAGTGGTTTTCTTGGTCAGCAGATGAGCTAAGCCAGCCACAGATCAATGGCATTGATTGGTAAATGTACAGTGTGACAGATGAGAACATTCTGGGCAAGAGACAGAAAATGGGACTCCATCAGTAAAGGTTTTCTGGCTGAATTGTTCTGTCACATCCAAATGAAAATAACACAGCTGGGAGAGAGAGACAGTAAATTAGGCTTTGGTTGATTGATAAGAGGAGTTGTGTGGATGCCTTTCATTTGGCTGAACTTTCATTTATCCAGCACTACTGGATACAGCTGGGTGAGGCCAGAAAGTTCCTGTTTCTGCTGAAGGCAAGCCCATGCATTTCTGCCTGTTGTCTGTCAGCAGCTCAGCCAGGGATTTGGAGGGATTATCATTTAAACGCTGCAAGGGGGAAGAGAATTATTTGTTTACCTGAAGTTTTGGTGTTACCAAGTTGTTTTTATTCCCAGGCTCATTCAGACAGATGGCTGGAGCAGACAGCATTGCCCACAAGAAGCAGTATAGATTCAATTCTAGCTCAGAATGGATATGCCTGCAATTTGTACACAGCATAGCTCTGATGTTTCTGTTCTGTTCATCACTCTGATCCTCGTTGAGAAGTTCTGGGGATTTTTCTGTGCTGTTAAGGAAAGAGTGGGGAGATCGATTTAGAAAGCATTGGGTAGGTAGGACCTTTTAACTGTGGTTCCTCAGTATGTAAGTAAAGGAGTATACTTGTCATATTTTACATATTTGTGGTTAAATGGTGAGCTTATGAGAAGAAAAACTCAACAACTTGGTCTCATTTTAGCATGACAGTTGTGCTTACATATACAAGAATAATCCTCCCTTCCACCTTCACTGGTTTTCTGGAAGCAATTGTGTATATCAGTGTATACTCTAACAAATCTACTGGACTATTATAAGGAGTTACTCTTACTGAAAAGTAGCTGTAGAGTATTTCTGCTGTGTTTAACAGAGGTCTCATGAGTTCTGCACTACCCCATTCATGGCCAACTTGATATCCTTTTATTCTAGTGTCAATGCCGACTTTTGGGGATGAGAAAAGTCCCCCTCTCTTTTGTGCCTACTTTTTATGTATTTGTAGGATGCAGTCAATTAATACTGGAGGTTTTTTGTATGGCTATGGCCCTTCAGTCAAACTCCTCTCTTGTGTGAAACTTTTCTTTGTTCCTGTTTTAGCCTAATAATTATTCTGTGTGCTTGTTCCAGTTTGATTTTTTTCAGTTTTTATTTTTGTAAACCTGATCACAACGGCACACTTTTATTTTCTGGTGGAGAATCAGCTAGTGCCTTGTGCAGTGGCTCTTTTCAAAGTGGAAAATGTTTTCCTTAAGAGAGAAAAGCTGTAGGATTTCCCCTGCCTTTTTTCCCAAGTGGCACTCTGGTTTTGATTTGTGATCTCCATCATAATGCATGTGCTGTTCCTTCTCTCTTACTGTCAACAGAAGTTTTTCCCACAGCATTTAGGAATTCATAACACCTTTTTGTTGAAGTTTATTATTTGCACGTTCTTGTTGTTTTCAATGTCATCACATCTCTTACTCCAGTCTTTCCACCGTTACTTTGTTGTGCTTTGTTTATTGACATGGGTTTAGTGTTGCCAATAAATACCAGCTTTTTATTTTTCTCTTAATGTTCTTAATAAAAATCTTAAATGAGGTGTAGCATTCTTCAAGAATCAGTCTCATTACTTTTTAGCAGCAATAACAATCTTCCTTCAGTCTCATTACTTTTTAGCGGCCTCTACTGAAATGTTTTTACCCATGTGTACTGCCTGGTTGTTTATAAAACATGAAAAGAGCAGAGTTTTGAATGATGAAATGGTCACTAAAGCAGTAGGCTGCGGTGAAGTAGCTGGCATTAGCTGTGAGTGCACAGGGTGCAAAGCAGGGTGCCAGTGGTGTGCAGTGCCTGCTGGCTAAGGCAGGTGGCTGCACGCTGAGAGAGCAGATATCTCCCATCTTTGTGCAGCTCTCTGGCTCACAGCTATATCAGCCAGAGACTCCCAGCCTGCACAAGAGATTAAGCAGGGTAAGAGACAAGAATATGTGAACTGAATGGCATCATAGCTATGTATCAAACTCTTGAATATCCTTCTCTTTTGAGTGATTCATGTTATAACAATCTTTTGAGTCCCATCATACAGACTTCCAGGTTCGAAGGGAAGGACCACTTGGGAAATGCAGAAGGCTGTACTAAGCTGTAAAGTATTTCTGTTTAGACTGTTTGCTTTTAATTGCAGTTGACCCTGTATTTATTTTGTTCTTGTGGCTGAATTTATTTAAATAGCCTAATTGGGTATTGCCAGGGAACCTCTGAATGCAGAACTGGCTTGACAGCTGCATCTTTTCAGATCTGCATCTCCAAAGGGAGTGGACCTCTTCACAGGAAGTGCTTTTATTTAGCTGTGCAGGTAGAAAACACTGCTAGACCTAAACTGAGCTGAATTTGCAGCCTAAGATGGGGAGTGTTGTGATGAAAAGCATTTCCTTTCAGAGAGATTTGAGCACCTCAAGCATGTGCTTTTGGTGTGGAAAGCTCCTTTTATGGCTATGTGTGACATGCATGACACCATGTTTGCAAAGTTGTTGTTGACAACTGAGCTTTATTTTTATAGTACCATCAACCCAGAAAATTTCAGCAGATTGATCAGTTCTGGGCTGCTTCTTTATCTTCCTCTGGCAGCTCTCAGCTACAGGTGTGTGAGTTGGCAGGATTCTCACTCAGCCATGGAGTTCCTTTTTGATTGCATTTGAAGCATAGTGGTGTGCCCCTTGGCCTCCAACATCACATCTGGCACTCAGAGACAGGAGCATTCTGCTGGTCAGCTGAACAATTAAGAGCTTTGAAATATGGGACTGCATCATGTTCTGCTGTTTACCCCCAGCCACAATGAAAGCACTAATGCTTGAGCATTAGAGGTCAGTTGAATATACCTAGGAATTAAGCATGCACTGTCCTGTTAAGCTGAAGGTGGAATAAAGGAGTCATGTGCCTGTATTTAGAAACCATGATAAGCCTGAAATCCTTATTACTTACAAATCTGAACTGCTAGGGGATTTGTGAGACTTGAGCAAGCAGGAAATAAGCAACTGATGAGGTTTTTTTCTTTAAAATTACACAGGTAATAACATTTGAAATAATTTATTTACTTTCTGTATCATATCTTCCACCAAGTCTCAAACCTCATCAATAAATGAACAATCTCATTATTTAGGTGTGTTTTAGGTGGCAGGGTAGAACTCTTACACTTATGTGTGAAACAGAAGTTTGCTGTACACGACAATACCCATACTGTCAGCCTTACTTTTGTGAGGAAGCATGCAGCAAAAGCACCCTAGTGTTTAAAAACACTGAAGAATATTGTGTTCCTTGACGTGTGTCTATACACTACTGTATTTACACTGGAAGCAGGACCTGTTCCACCAAGGTAAAGTCAAGAATGCCTCCTTCATTCTGATAAAAAGCCTTCATTGATATAATTTGATTATGTTGAACTTAAGTTATCTTCAGTAGGCCATCCATGCACTACTGTATGTGGGACTGCAGCCTTTGGCTGTCTGTGCAGATGTGCTATTTCCTTGTTTATCTACCCAGTAAATCAAAGTGTCATCCCTTTCAAAAGCCATCTGTAGAATAACTTGTCAGATGAAATCTTAGTTCAGCTAGGATTGATCAAAGGTAGAATTCCCTGGCTGCATGCGAAGGAGGAAGTTAGGTAGAGTAGCATAAACACAGAAATGTGGGTTTGGGAGAAGAGGTCCTGGGTTTTTTGTGATGTGGAAGAACCTATTAGTGACCAAGCCTTAGTATGCAGCACAAGGCTTACTTATTTTGTGCTTTATATTTTATTAGAGTAGCCATGTTGGAGGGCTGTTGGATTTTTTTAAATTTTGTTTTTATCTAATGGCTTGAGTTGTGAAAGCAGTCCTGTGCATGGGGTATTGAAATGATACTTTTGACAGAGCCATCTCCATGCTGAAGGGACTGTGCTGTTCTACCTGCAGAGTTAACGCAGCACAGCCACAGCAGCTTTTTTTGGGTTTTGTTACTTTCTGATGGTCAGCCAGGGCTCTGTATGTTCAGTTACAGTTTTAATAAATGAACCTTCCTGTATATGTCACTTTGACAGTAAGAAGCATAACATACCAGCTGACAAATGTATGATGGGTTATACGTGCTCAAAGCAGAACCCAGTACACAGTTTTGTATTGTAACTTGTAAATCCCCATAAAATGTATTAATATGCTTGAAGTTATCTGTGTATTAAATACCAGAACTCATAAAACTGGAAATGTAACTGTAAATCTAACTTTCCATACAAAAAACAGGTGAGGAAATAGTATTTCTTCCCATTGTGGCCTTTCAGTACTTAAAGAGAGCTTCAAAAAAAGGTGGAGAACAACTTCTTACAGGAGCAGATCATGATAGGACAAGGGGGAATGGTTTTAAATTAAAATAGGGGATGCTTAGATTAGATGTCAGGAGGAAATTTTTGACTCGGAGGATAGTAAGGCAGTGGAACAGGCTGCCCAGAGAAATTGTGGGTGCCCGTCCTTGGAAGTGTTTAGGGCCAGGTCAGGATATCTGAGAGGTCCCAGACTTAATTTGAAAGAGTGACCCTGCCAACACTGCTAGTAATGTATTCAAACTGTAAATCAGTCTCATTAAAAACACTTGCTATATTTTTAAATTGGAATTTGAGTTGTCCTAATTTGCAGGTATTGCTTTTTTTGAAGTCTTTCTCCTATTTTATTGAAAAGCCCACAATGCCTAGTGTGCTTTCTCTATGACTTTGTTGACTTTACTTTTCATTTTTCTTGCATAAATGCTACAAATAAAGGGGTTCCTTACAGAACTCAGTTTTTCTAAATATGACCTTTTCTTTAATGTCTTTTCCAGTTCTTCAACTGCCTGAATTGTAAATATCAGAGCTGGGTGGAGTTTTCTAACCTCAGTTTTGCTAATGTCATAATCAGAGATGATATATTCTCTCTTCAGTAGTGAATATATCCAGGGATTGCTTTGGCTTTTTTGAGCTATGATGTGCTTACTCTGGATTTTATTGTATTTGCAACTTAAGATAGTGCAAAACAGTTTTTCCAAAAGTTCAACTCTATGAAGTGTTTGGTTTTTTAAAATGTGTCATGATAGAAAGAAGCACTGACAGCAGGCTTTGATACCGTTTCAAAATATTGTATAATGCACATGCAGCACAGGTAGGAACATAAAGAATGTGTTGGTGTAAGATGTGCGCTGGGAGTTAAGGAAATTTAAATGAAGATGTAGTAACTTTTGTCTACCTCATTGTACCAGATGTGAGGGTTTAGTTTGAGAGATGCTTAGAAAATGCAACCTTTGTTGCACTAGAGCTATATCTGCTGGTCTAGCTCTCAGTTTTAAGTGCTTCTGTCCCAGTCTCACGTCGTCTGCTCAGTGGCCCCCATGGTGTGACTGTAGCATTCTTGTGAAGAGCTGATGAAAGTAAGAATGGGGTTCTTCTTAAGCATGAGAGGATATCACTGCTGTGTTTTGTGCTGAGGTGTTAAGAATAACTTGTCAGTGTGGTCAACTGATAAAATACCTATTCTTCCTAATCCCAAGGAGGAGTTAAAAACACAGATCCAGGAATCCTTATTCAGCTGAATTCATCAGTCTTAAGACTCATTATACAGTTGTAAGCTTTTTTTTTTAAAGTTTGTTTCCTCAACAGGCATGATAAGCAGTTGTGGTTTTCAATGCTTGTTCTTGCATTTCCTCTCTGTTTGAGGACATTGGTGATAAAAGTCTGTCAAAGGGTTTTCCAAGTTAAGGCCTTGGCTCCTGGGTCAGCCCCATAAGCTGCAGACTTCTCCAAAGCATGCAGCTCTTTAGGCAGGCACAATTCATGGGGTGCAGTGACTGGAGTCAGGCCAGGCTATTTGGAAACAGCCAGTGGGGAATATTTTGTGTGTGGTGTGTCTGTCAGCTCAGTGATACTGTGAAAAACTGCTATCCACAAATGTAGCCATTCCAATGGTAGCAGATATGGAGAGGGAGGAGAGGAGAGCTGGCCAACAGTATTTTGCTCAGTCATATCTAAGCTATATGGGAATGGTTTGGTATCTATAACTTTAAGCTAGACTAGTTTTAAATTATGCAAATGTCTCTACTGAGCAACACATAATAGAACTGGTGCGTAAATAAATAATTAAAATAGCCAATTTCATTCTCTGTAACTAGAATGTCTGAAAGTTGCATTTGTGTTTTCCAAACACATGCTGCTAACTTCAGTGTGTTTGTCTGAGGAGTTAGACATTAAGTCTTTGTTTATTTGTATTTCGTCTCTGTCTTCTGTAATGTCTGGAAGGTTGACATCTTTGCCTGCCTTTCCATTGTGTTTCTAATCAACCAGCATCCTTGTTCAGTTTCCAAATGGCAGGTAGCTACTACATCTGCTCAGAATCCCACTGTGCTCTGTGAAATGCAGATGGGAAACCAAAGGCTCTTTCAGCTCCCTGGGATCTGTTTTCCAAGTTTGGGAGTAGAAGCAAAAGATGAATACAGGCAGGTGGCATTATGTAGAAACAAATACTGCCTTTTTGTGCTGCTGGAAAGGTGTTAATAGTAAGTAATTTCTCAAGATATATCACTCTATATTCTGTGTAATCTCAATATCAACCAATAAGGATCTATAAAATGCTTGCATTCTCATTTTTTTAAGATAGTTCAGCCATCCAAAATAAATTTGATTTCCTTGTATTTATTTATGCCAATGTTCAGTTTGAATGATACAGCTAATGCTGGTGGTTTTGTGAGTTCAGTACCCCAGGACAGAAGTTCAGTCAGTTTAGTTTGAAGGAAGAGATAAAATATAACTTGAGTCTGTTGCTTGGTTTGTTAGAGGTCTTTTTTTTTTCTGTTCCCTGGAAAATGAGGAACTTGTGCTTTAAAAATGGCATAGTTAAGAGGTTGTAGCTTGCCATTTAACCACCTATCTGCAGGATATCACTCTGGCCAGGACACCTGCAGGGGTCACTCTGGCCTGATCCTGCAAAAGAATTGGCAGTACTCTTGGGTTTCCTCCTTTTCCTGTTGTGGCTTGATTTCTTCCCAAATGTAGGTTGTTCAGCTTTTAATGTAAGGCTCCTGATGTAGATACTTAGAAGGCACAAAAGCTGATATGTTTTAAATGTTTATATTTTCCCCCTTGACTTGAAACGTAGGAAATGTAGAATGGAGTGCTTTTCATGAAATTCTGTTCGTGGAAGCCTCTGAGTTTTTGTGCCAACCCTTAGGCCTGCTCTATTTCCCTCCTGGATTTCAGTGAGGTGTGGTAGCAAATGGTATCTCCAGCAAGGAGACATTCTTGAATGGTGCTCGGTGGTATAAAAATGAACTATTTCTGCTACTATGGGAGAAGAGAGAACATTGTCATCCTCTCACACACACACACCCATCCCAGTTCTCATGGACATTTATAAACATATTCTTGTGAATAAAATACTTTACATTGTGTGGACTGTGAGAAAAGTTAAATCAGCCAATTTTTAACTTTCCAGTTGGTTTGGATCTCCGAGACAAATCATTCTGTTCCAGGCTGGGCTCTATAGGCTCTTGAAATAATAGAAATGCTGGAAGATAAGCAGCAGAGCTGAGGTCTTGTTTTGGGTATTTTTGTAGCACTTACAGATTTAGTTCCATAGGAATATGTATATTTAACCTGACATATACACAACAGACCGGAAGGATTTTTTTTTTTAACTTGTGTAGCTCTTGACTCCTAGAGATAATTTAAGACTATAAGAGTATTGCTTCTTAAACTTTTATTTTTGGAACCTCTTAATCTATTTGTAACAGAGAACAAGGTCATAGAGTCCCTACAAGCTTTATCCTTATTTCCTGCAAATCTTATTACTGTTCTGGAGCACAAGCAGCCAGTTATGTCTTAGTCCTGGACATGCTGGTAAGGTCCAGAGGTGCTGCCTATTGTGACAGGGAGAAAATGAAATGTACTGTTAGGAGTGTCTCTGCCAGGACAGGTTTCCAGCTCAGTGACTGCATGCCACAGGCAGTGCAGTGTTAGCAACAGAAAGCCCTTTGAACAAGGGAAAGGTCCCTTCATGTGGTCACCTGTGCTGTACAGTAGCAATAAAGCAGCTGGCAAAGCTGGCTTTTCCTGTTTGCTGCTTGACTCCAAGAAGCAGCAGCTGATGATCCCAGCAGAGCCACAGGGCTACAGTGCTGTTCAGAGTCAGAATTTTGATGAGGAAGGAGCACTTGGCAGGATGAATTCCATGTGGGATCCTGCCCACGTTGCCCTCTGTTACACTCTCAGCCATTCCTAAACTTAGCAAGGCATCCAAAATCCATAGGCAGGTACCCAGAACAGACTGGGCAAAGCACACGGGTAAGCAACAAAGGGAAGGCTGAGAGGAAAGTACAGAAAGCCTTGGATCAGGTTACAGAAGCACTTGAAAATGCCAAATTGCCAACTGAGAAACGTGATGTTCATGTAGGTATTTTTCTGGAATTTAGTAATAAATTAATAATACAATAATAATTTATAATGCAATATTTCATTTCTCGCCTTCCAGAAAATGTGATGAAAAATAATGTAGTTTGTGATCACCTAAAAATTATCACTTCTGTTTGACCATTTGAGGGAAAATAGGAAACAGCCTGGCTATGTATGTTTTTTCAGGGGAATGGTATTTTGTCAGAGGACATTCCTATAAACCACCTAGATCAACAGATATCAACAATATAATTAGCCTATTTTTTTAATTAGCAAGTGGAAGATTGAGAGCAGTTACTGACTCAGGTTTGTTCTGGGTCATCAACTGCTCAGTATTTTGCCAGGTTATTGAGAGGGGAAAAAATAATTAAGATGCTAATTTAATGTGGATCATGCAAATCTAAAATTTCCAAACAGTTTGTAAGATATGTAAGGAATATAAAGCTAATGTGTTTCCATGGTAGATGAGTAAAAATAATTGCCTGCACTGTACTTTCTGAAAAACAGCTTTATGGTGTGGGGGAGAGATAGGCTTGTGTAGACTTGGTTATAAACAAGGATATTTTGACTTCTGGACAGAGCAGCCAATTATAAGATATTAGGAAAGTAGGGCACACAGAGAAGCATTTGCAGCAAGGGAGCGCTGCAGGATTTTTGCTGAGGGGACATTTTCACAAGGCTGAATGAATGGGAATCCCCAGTAAATAAGAAGGGAACAGAAGAGCCATGTAGGTTAAATGTTACCAAGCACTCAGGCACTGAACCAAGTTACAAAATCATTTTCCCTAGTGAAACCAGACGTGGACTGTGAAAGGTGTTCCTTGTAAGTGATCTGTGGGTAAGTTTTGCACAAATATAAGGTCCTCCAGGAATGTTTCTGAAGGATTTCCAAAACGTGGCTTTCCTAATTTGAGGTGCTAATCTTATATATATACATTTATGTATAAAAGTATATGTACAGGAAAAATAAATAGAAAATTGTAATTACATATTAATTATGTGTAATAATTATAATTAATACCTGCATGAACTATAATTGACATACAGCAATTACATGTAAATGTGTCTTGAGTGCAGATTCTTTTAACCTAACTTCTGTTGTGGACTGGCAGCTAATATCCTGAAAACCCCTGCTGCTCAGTTATTGGCATTTGCATAAATCGTTAATCACTCCTCCCATTGGTTCTGCAGCAGGGCTGGGCTGAACATTGCCGTGCTGTGTCCCAGGGCACATGGGAGCTGCTCCTGCTCCACGAGGAACAGCAGGGGGCTGCCCCAGATAGATGAATAGCTCCTTTTTTCTTCCTCTCCAGCAGTACAGTCTAACAGACTTGAATGAAAGTTTAATTTACACCAAAGCTTCCGGGCTGCTTCAGTAATTTGTGAAGTATCCACATCATCTGTCTGTTAACTTTTTGCTTCCCAGCTCTCAGAGCTGGATGTGTGTCCAGTTGTGTTCCTGAGAGCGTGACATTTACTTTGCTGTACAGATTAAAAATAGCAGCTGCTGTTGCTTTCAGCATATCAGATGATGGCAGCAGAGCGAGTGGGCTGCTGGCCTTCCTCCTGAGGACATTTGCCAGTGGTAACTTGCAGATTTCAGTATCACACGTTTCAGGAGCACAGATAGAGGAAAAAATGGTTTGTGGATGTATGAGAGGAGGAAGGATAGGAAGGGGAAAGGGCTTGTTCTGCTACTTGTTATTTGAGATGTGATTAGATTTCACTTGCATGAAAGCAGCAAGTGAAAAAATAAAAAAATTAAAAATAAAAAAGCGTTAAAAAATATGTACTCAGCCAATTAATGTTACTGTTACTGCATTCCAGTTCAAAATGAGCACAGCACTAATACAACATATGCAGAAAGAGAGGATTTTGTGTTGGTGCTGTGGTCATGGTGTGTTTTCAGTACACTTTTCCATGGGATTTTCTGTGTTTAAGCTGTTGGAGCTTTCCCTGCAAGCAATTGAAAGGTAGATTGTTAAATAATTTTTTGAGTGGCAGTGACTGTTAGGTCTGTAGAGGAGTTTTACATCTCAGTCTTCAGGGAGAACTCAGACAGAAAGCTAGGCTCCTAAAGATTGAATGTGATGCTCTGTAGTACCATTAAAAACTCCTGTAGATGTTCCAGTTTGGACAGAACAAATGTAGAGCAAATAACTCATGGGGTGGGAGGTCTGTTCAGGTAAACCATTGGCACAGGAAAGAGTGGAATATTAAACAGCTCTTGTGAAATTACAGAAAGTTAAGTGGTTATAGATGTACTGCATAGTTTGGATGTATTTTTAAACTTACCTGTGGCACTGGGAGGTTTTGTTAGAGTTATTTCAGTCAAATAGACTTTGCTCTGATTCCTTCAACCTTTATATGAACAATTGGCCTGTGCTGTGTGTCTGGGGCCATTGGTAGAATCCAGTTAAGACAGAGAAACCTGAATTGCAGCTTTCCAGAATCAGTGAAGGAAGGGAAGGCATAGAAAAGCACTTGTGTTACCCCTGGTTTCTTTCCATAAACAAAGGCTAACACAACATAGGTCTTGTCAGCAAAGTGCTCATGAACTATCAAAAGTTGCTTCCCAGGACTGGAGCAGCCAAATCCAGATCAAATGTTTCTGTCAACATATAAACCCAAAATATGATTTTCTTAAACATCTGTGTAATTCTTGTGTCATACTGGGGCATTTGAATACTTATGAATTGCAACATCTTTTTCTTTCCTTAAATGTACCCAAAGCTACTCATTTATAGAGCTGAGGTGCTTGTTATTCTGCCTGCACCGTGGTAATGAAATCGCTTACTCTGACAGGCTGTGGACTGACAGCCAGAGTGCTCTGTTGTTCTTAATTGTGGATTTACCAGTTACTGCAGTGACCCCAAGTGCAGGAATGTAGGTCTTATTTCAGTCCCTGTCTTGCGGGTAAATTAAGTAGGGAGAGATGTTGCCTGAGCAATCTGTAAACTTCTTCTCAGAATTATTCAATCAAAAGTGGGATTTTCTTGGTTCAGAGAAAGGAGAGGAAAACTCCTACCTTAATGGCTAGGTCACTCCTAGGAAGATGGGGAGTATCCAGCATCTCTGCACAGCTGATGCTCTGGGGAGTTTGCATTTCTAGTTTGACTGGACCTGGTCTAAAGGCTACAGGTTATTGTGGTGGTTTGGGTTTTCTGTTACCTCCCTGGGTGTCATGTGGACTGGGAGTTGTGCAGCCCCCCACACAGGAAGGAGGTGGTGGTAATACTGAACTATTTAAACTTTTGTAGTTTAAGCTAGCAGTCAAAAACCACCTAAACAATCCTTCCTTGGGAAGGAAGAATGCATTGCCAAAAAACATCAGAGAGAAAGAAGATACTTCAGTAGGCATGGAATGAATGAAGTGTTTGTGTGGAGGGATGAGCCTGGCTGAAAAAGCAGCACTCTGTGACCACAGTGCAGAGATCTTTGGGCTGGGGGTTAATTTACTTCACCTTGGGATTCCTAGGCTCAGAGTGCCTTTAGATGTCCAGCTGCAGAGGACATTCTCTTCAATTTCATGAAAAGATTATGTGCACAGATTCCTGAATTTTGATTTCTTCTCTCCAAGATTATTACAGTCCTGCAATGTTGGGCCTGAAAACTGATCAAGAAGTCCTTGGAGAACTTGTGAAAATGAAAGTTCCGGCTGTGGCAGAGCTGATGGAAAGACACGGAGTCATGTGGACCCTAGTGGTGTCACGCTGGTTTATATGCCTGTTCATTGACATCCTTCCAGTGGAGGTAACTGGTAACATGAGGTTCTCTTACTACACCCCTGATTATTTCATTTGTACTGCTTTAGTAATTGCTTACTGGAAATCAAGGTTAATCTGAATTCTCTCCTTTACTGCAGACTGTGCTCCGAATATGGGATTGTTTATTCTATGAAGGGTCAAAGATCATCTTCCGTGTGGCCTTAACATTGATTAAGCAAAACCAAGCTTTTATTTTGGAAGCCACGAATTTCCCTGACATTTGTGATAAATTTAAGCAGATCACCAAAGGAACATTTGTAACAGAGTGTCACAGCTTCATGCAGGTAAATTCTCTTCAGCTTTTAGTCATTCCAAATTAAAACCAAGACTGACTTAGAAATGTTTTTCACTGAGCAAAAGATGGATACAGTTAGGAGAAACCCAGCTGTTAGGATTGTTTTTTAAATAAGAAACTAAAACCTTTCTAATAAATATATTAAATAATTTGTATTTAATAATTATTATCAATTAAATATTATATTTAATAGTTATTACCTAATTCCATATATAGAAATCCATCCACATTATCTGTCGTACAGGGGAAAAAATTCTTTTTGCCCTTTATACCAGTTAAGGCAGGAAGTCTGATGAGAAGATAATTTTAGTGCATTTTTCCAGTGAACTGTGGATATTGATCCCGTGCGTTCACTTTCAGATGAACTGTAAATACAGTGGAATAAGCACAAAGTGAATTTTAAATTTGCACTGATAATTGGCTGTAGTGCCTGAACACACAGAATTCTGTTTAGAACAAGATGGTGCTGGCAGGTTCTTATTCCAGACAGAAACTCATGAAGTTCAATGTCCAAATGCTATGACAGTCTGCAAGCTAAGAAATTGCAGTGAGCAATTTCTTTTAAATTATTAATACAATGGCTGCCACATCAGATAAAACATTAGATTCAGGGCTTATCTCAGAAGATGGAAACATAAAAGGTGGTAGCTGCAGAACAAGTAACAGGAGCACATCTGTCATAAATCACTTGGTCAACTCCACTATCATTGTTTGCTCAGTGTGCACAAACCCACATCCTGGAGGGTCACACTTACCCCTCAAAGTGTTTCATGCTCACGACACATCTCTGTGCCTAGGTCAGTCACAGCAGGCTGTCACTTATACTTTCATTATTGTTCATATAGAAGAAAAATTAGCTTGACTTAGTGACACTTTTAAGTATTTTAATTAAAGGGGCAAGAGAAAAGTCACAGGTACAGCTTTAATTTAGAAAGAAGATGTGTGAGGGTTTTTTCCATTCCATAAACAGTTTAGGATAAGAATTTTATTAAATGTTAATTGCCGTAAGAACACCTGTTCAGAGGCTGATGCTAACACTTGTCCTTGAAGGACTTCCCCCCCCCCTTTAATTGTGTTAAATTTTACACCAGCTATTTTTAGAAAATCAATCACCTTTTTCTTGCAGTTACCCTGAGTAAAAGCATTTTAACTGTTATTTATTGTAGTAATGGGGCTTTGAAGACAGTTAGATAAACAATTTAGGTTAGGTACTTCTGTAACTTTGAAACTTTTGTGCTTGGATATTTGTTGGGTTTTTATCAGCAGTACAGGTATTAGCAGCAGTAGAGGTGATGGCAGGTATCTTTGTGCCTCCTCCCCCAGAAGAGAATCTCAGTCTTCAGTTTGAAGGTTTCTTTGCCAGAAAGCTGTTCTGAATTGGTTCAATTACAGTCTCATCCCTAGAGCTGTCATTTAACAGCTCCAGAGAACTGAGGTGCCCACACACCTTAACTGTAGCTTGAAGTGCATAAATCTGGAGCTTTGCTTCAGTTTTGTTCACTCAGAAGTTCTAGGTGAAGTAGTGGAACAAATATATTGTTCTTAAACAACAAGTGAAAACAAAAGAAAAAAACTAATTGAAGATGTGTGCTAGCATTCAGCACCCACCAAGTCCTTACATCCATATCCATTACTGCTGTGGGAAGCCTGGTAGAGAAGAGGAGCAAAGGTAGTGTGTCCTGAAGGATTAAAACTGATTTTTTGCAATAGGAAGACACTGGTGTCTTTGTGTTCCAGAGCCTGAACCACCTCTGCTGGCACCATACAAGAAGTGCACTGGTGCTTTGTCACATTACCCAGGACAGTTTAATATGTTCTAAATCTTCCACTTTCTACCACTTACCATCTAAAATAATCCCAACTGGACACACATTCAAATTTTCTATTTGTGTAACTTACTGCATTTGTTATGAGCTGCAGATTTACTGTGTGCTTACAGCCCAGTAGATGAAGATGTTACCCTGTTACAGGCAGGCCAAAGAGCAGTGAGCAATTTCACAGTGTGGGCATGGAAGCAGGGATTTGACGCCTCAGAGAATTATGTGAGAATTCTAGCATGCTGTCCAAAGCCAGCATTTTAACTGACAATTTTCTTCTTTTGCCCTCAGAAAATATTTGCTGATCCTGGAAGCTTATCCATGGCAACAATCAACAAACTCCGAGAGACTTGCAGGGAGAAGGTGCTTTCTCAGGGATAAATGCCAGATGTAACCAGGTGGTCAGATACTACAGCAATTGACACATTCCTCTATTTGCACTGATTAAAGCACACTTTAAGTTTTCCATGAATTAATTGACACTTGACCAATTTTTCCTGCCTTTTCAGTAAGTGTGTTAACACTTTGTACTGTATGTCAGATTTGATAACTGGAACGGGTGGTTCTGTTACTGTTTGTTGGTGGTGTGTTGTTTTTATTTTTTAAGGATTAAGGTATCTTCAGACTAGAATGTGATCAATGTCAGGAGGACCCTCCTTTTAAATAAATAATCCCAGGGAATTTTGTAATATTAAAAGCAAACAGATGTAAAAAATTATGTATTACTGTGTTAACTGTGACACTATTACCATTTGTACAAAATAAATTAATTTAATTTGTCAGAACCTGTTTCATGATGTAGAGTAAATTATGTGATCTGAGTCCTGACTGTCAGTCATTGGATGGAATACAAGCATCTTTTTCCTCACTGCTCTCACTTAAGGAACTCAAATAGAGCAAAGGGCAGGGCAAGAAAGCAATCAGTGATCATCACTAGCAGTTGATCTATGCAGTGTGAGATGGAGCAGCTGTAGTGCAATTCTCCCACACCCGTGTCCCTTAAAATTTGAGGAGAAACATTTGTAAAGACATCCACGAACAGACTTCTTTGACAGGGAAGACACGGTGTGGATCCTAAGTCTGTATTGGCACCGGGCCACTTGCAGCCCTGCTGGGGCCAGGAGTCTGGGAATTGCTTTCCTGTCCGTACAGAGCCCTCTCGTGGCCAAATTATCTCCTTCCAGCTGGGCAACGGAGAGACAACTGGAGCACTTTGTGGGGTTTTATGTTCCATGTGCAACAACGACTTTGGAAAGCCTCACCTTCAACAGCACTCCAAGCTCTCTTCATTCCTGGTGCAACGTGGCTTTCCCCTATCTTGCACATGGAGATTTTTTCATTCCTCAGCAGAAAAAAAAAAAAATCCCCTTTTTCAGAGGAAGTAGAGGATTGCTCTTCTGGACAACTCACTCTGCAGTGACTCTGAGCTATCCTATCCTTTATGGTACCAGGCATACACTTTTCCTCAAGTACTGAATTATAAGGACAGCAGCAGTAACATACTCCTAGTATGGCAGCAGGTGTTGGGAAACACTATTCACTCCTAGGAAAATTCAGCTTCCAGTTACCTTCAAATCATGGGGCATTGGTCCAAAGCCAGCCTTGCTGCCCTGCATTATGTTCCCTTGGTCAGGAGTGTTCTATGCAGTTCCTGCCCTGCAGAGCTGGTACTGCCAATACCAGAGCCTCCCTGCAGGAGGGAGTCAGGGAGCCTTTAACACCAAGGTTCGTTTCCAGCACATAACTAAGCACACAGCAGATGTGAGTTTCCTACTTTGTGGTAAGAGGCCAACTTCAGAATCAAACATGAAATGTCATTTACAGTCCTTAGAGCCTTAGCAGCACTGTCAGAAAGTGAGGCTCAGGCAGGCAGACTGGTACAGCACGTCTCAGGAAGGGACAGTTTCGAGTTAACTCCTCCAGGTCTCAGGCTACCAACACATAGCTTTCCTTGTTTCCAAACACAAAGAGCAAAGCGAACCTGATTCCAACACACACACACAGATTAAGGTTTTTGTGCCACAAAGAAAAAACTTAAGCACTTGTTTAACTCCACACTAATGATTGCCTCAAGCTTCCCAAGTATTGCCAAACCATGACTTCAGCCCTCAACAAATAGTTTCAAGTGATCAGCAATACTAAGAAATACAGAAAAAAAAGTGTCTTTATTAGCATTGTTACAGGCAATGCATACATAAGAACTGATCCTTAAAGTGTACAACCCCCCAGCCAAGTTTAAAGCAATAGAATCAGCAGATTGAGATCTATATTGTACACATGTGCAGTAACAGGATCTCTCAGAACCTTCCAACAGAACAGACTGAAATAACTTTACAAAAAAAAGTAAATAAAAATAACACCCATTTTAAAAAAGTACCAGCTCCTAACAAGCTGGCAGAGCATCAAAAATATCAAACAGGGGAGTTGTCCAATCATAAAGAGCTCCTGTAAGGTTTGAGTATTGTGTCTTTCACACCCTGCATGTGCCAGGCATTGAGTTTAAAGCTTAGTAAAAAATACACACCTAAGAGACAAGGTGAAGTTCAGGTTTTAGATTTCAATTTTGTCAGTTGTTACTAAAATTTTTTCAAATGCATCATCAGTATATTTAACATCATCGCTCAATGGCAGCGGTGCAAATAATGAACCTTTTCCCTTTGTTAAGAGTTCTGAAATTGAGTCAGAGTTAGCAACATCCCTCTCTGGAATCTGTAGCTGACATAATCTTAGCCAATTCCAAAAAAGCACCCTTAAAAACTTTTAGCTTGTTTCTAAGTGGGTAAATATTAAAACTAGTTAGCAAAATTAAACACCAGAATCTTCAGAAGTTATTTTTGTGCATAGTTAATGCTGCAAGATGATTTCACATTTAATAAAGCAGACTTTAAAGAAGCAACTTGCAAGAAAAGATGTTACCTTACAATTTCAACCAGTTCAGGGGAAATGTCGGGGGATTTTTTTTCCCCAGCCTCTTGCAATTGCTTTTCATCTATGCTGGATTTTAGTGCAAGTAATTAAATTGTTTGATATCCAGCATGGCTCCTCTTTCTGCCAATCAGGTAAGCAATCAAGACAATTAGAACAAGACCAGCAAGGGCTGCACCAACTATTATAGGGATCAGCATGTTATTTTCATCCAATTGACATTCTTCCACTAAAGAGAAAGAAAAAGATCCACGTTAGGTACTAGTGCACCAACAGAAGGCTACATGCAGAACTTCAGCATTCTGCTCTCAGCATGTCAATAAAACTGGCTCAGCTAGCTTGTCAACAGTGAAAAGGAAGCCAGGTCCCCTAACTATGATCATTCAGGATGAAGTCTTTCCAGCACCAGTTGTATACACAATATGGAGATTATACTGATTGTTTCCTCCTCAAGAGCTGTTAGTTATACACAAATTTAGCCATCATAAATATCCACATGACCCTTCCCACAGTTATTTTGCTTTCATCATAGTCACAAGGGACAGGTTTGCCCCTTTCACACAACTGTCTGCACACAGTTTGGAGGGAAAGGTAGCACCCTTCCTTAACTCTTCTCTGGACCATCAGGAACAAGTCCAAGTTGTTTCCCAGCTTTTTACATACTTCTCCCACTAGCCTCAACTTGGACATCTTAATCAGCCCCCACATCATCTGTAGTGGGGCATGCAGAGGCTAAGCATAGCACCCACAAGCTGACATTTGACTACAGAATGTTGTATTTATATCCAAGTATACTTCACAAATCTTGGATATTTGACAGGGGCTGCCAAATGCAAACCTCTTACCTGGCCCAAATTTGTCTCCATCAATCTTGAAAATCTGGACCTGAACATTGAACACATTGAGAAGGGCTTGGTCCGAGACCTGCAGATTCTCCTCAGAGCTGCACTTGTAGGAGTTCCCTACTGAAGCCCTCAGCTCACTCATACTGTTGTTTGATGCTTCAAATTTTGGATCTGTGTAAGAGAAACTCTTATTAATATCTTATTAAGAGAAACTCAATCAATTATATAAATCTGAAGAGCAGGAGCTATAAGCTCATAGAACCACAATTTGATACATTCATCCCCAACATTTCTCATACATTATTTAATGCAGGCTACCCTTAACATTTAAAGAAGTAGTCACAGAGAGAAGATTTTTTTAGAAGTCCTTACTTTTTGCTTCAGAAGGCAGGGTTGTGCTTACACTCACACCTTGCAGGAAGAATTTTTCAGCACTTGCATTCTTAAAAAAAACACAAAAACCAACAAATCAGTAGTCATTTAGGATGATGATGTACAAAATAAGCTGTTCAGGTTCCAATCTGCATGCATTTTCAGAAAGGTTTTTAAAATGTAGACCACAAATGGGATTAGCATCCAGAGGAGATGTTTAGTTGGACTTTAGTAGAGAAAAGCTACAAAAAGTATGCACCTTAAGGAAGATTATTTTGTGAGAGGGCAAAGAGCCAGAGAAAGGAGGCCTTGACAGCCCCAAACTGTTGAATTCCACACTGCAGGCATAGTCCCACCCATTGCTTAAGCAGCCTACTTGCAGTGAGCTGTGGGGTCATTTAATAGCAACAGCTCAACGTGATCAGCATAAAAAGGAGCATGAAGCTCTGACAAACAGTGGATTCAGTCCTCAAAGGTATGCAGCTCAATACAGCACCTGGGGCAGGGCTGTGGGAAACAGCATTCCCAACCATCACAGGAGACCAGAAGACAAGCACACTTGGCCTTTGGGCACAGAATATTAATGAGAACTTAAACCCAGCTCCAGGCTTAAAATTAGATTAGATGCCCACTTGTCACAGGCTGCTCCCAGTTTCAGCAAGAAGCCTTAAAGAGTAAGCAACACAATCTTCAAGGAAGTTCCCACTCCAAACAAAATACTTTTCTGTGTACGTGTGCATATATACACAAACACATTCTTTTCACACAATGGTAACCATGCATAAAACCCACTGAATCCTAGTATTAAAACCAAAGAACTAGTTATTCTCCTTGTATCTGTCTTTTTTCCTCTTGCCCTTGCCCCAGTTACTTTTCCCACATGGAAAGTGCTGCAGACCGTTGTTGCAGAGATTCTTACCAAGGCAAACTGGAAGATAACCCTCGTTTTCTCAAAAGTCAGGTTCAACAAGGCAGATGTATTGTCACATCTCCCAGAAGAAGTTGTATTCTGTGGTATGAAATTCAGCAACTCCAAAGCCATCTGTGAGAGAAGAGGAGCAATTATGACACTTGAGGGGACTGAGCACAACACCTTGCACTCAGCTGAGGTGTGGCTGCCTTGTGTCTGGTGCCCACAGTTGCGTTTGCCCTGTGCTCCAGACCCCAGGGCAGACCTGTGCAGGCTGCACCTGAGCTACCAGGCTGACACACAGCTAACAAAGGGCACATCCAACAAAGCTTTCTGCAGCCCTGACTGGCTGCAGGCAAGAACCCAACTGCTTTCTCCACACAAACTGCTTGGGTCCTTGTGGCATAAGAAAAAACAAGAACAACCACTCCACACAGAGGGCAAGATGCTATAAAATATTGCTTTGACATAAGGTAGAAGCAATTAAGGGGACCACCTGTCAGCAAATCATCTTGCATGTCATTTCAGTTCAAAATGTTTTACTTTTGTCCATGGTTCATGATTTTATACTGTCTTGCATCTGCAGAAGGCTGTGGGTTAAATGCCACTTGCCAAACAATTAAATAGAAACCCTTTCAGTAGCTCTTAGCTGATCCTCATGTGACCAGAAAACCTACCTGTCACCTCCTCACTGGTCATTACACAAGAAATCAGCTCTTCCATCAGAAGCAGAACACCAGAATCAGGGAATTTCACACAATTAAGGTGGCTAGAACACAGTTACCATCACAACAAGCCACTGTACAGCCACACACCACCTATAAGTGATCATGATTTTACCTTTCAGTCATCAACATCATAAATAAATGCAGTAGCACTGTTTCCTTTTAGGACTCTGGGTTTGTCCATAGGGCTGGCAAGCCAGGCTCTGCACCAACAGTGGAGGGAAAGAATTTGTGCAAGGGCTGGATCTTACATATACCTTGTATTTTTTCTCTCTTTTTAAAAATATTATTAAAATCAGATGTTATGTAGCTTTTAAGCATCAAAGTCAAACCCAAATGTCTTCAGTGCTGGCTGGAAGGTAATTAAGTCAGAAGCCTGTTCAGTTTTACAGTAGTAATTTTCCCTTCTACTAGTCATTCATTCTTTCTATACCTCTGGCCAAATTTCTGTATTTAACAGTTTAAAAATCTTGTTTTGATTGCAACTTTGATAACAGGATTCCCCTAGTCATATCTTGGTAATTTTTACTACTTCTCTTAAATGACCATATATACACTTCCTGGATTCAACAGACCAGTTTAATGCTGCTTTTAGTGAATGGAATAATCCTTAAGAACCACTTTCAGTACAAGTGTTTGGAATGTCACTAGTCCAGAGCAGGTTAAGCAATTCAAATAGAGGACAATGATAGATGAACACAAACACCTGGGCTTCTAAAAGAAAAAGGTTAGCTTATAATAATTTACCAACTCTTCCCCAAAGAAGAAATCGGAAGGTTTTGAAGAAACAAAAATCAAAATGTACCTTTTCATTTTTCTTTGGATAGGTGACATTAAGCTGTAAGCCCATGTAGGCCAGTACACAGGTTCCATTTGGACCAGTCACATTGTATTTACCAACTGTGGGATTTGGGGGTGATGATGTTGGTGTTGGGCCAGCTGTTGGAACCTGGCCAGTAGTCTGTTTAGGAGTTGTAGGTGCCATAGTAGTAGTAGAGACCATATCTTCAGCACATTCTGTCTCTGCAGAGAAAGGAAAACACTCATTACCAAACAAAATGAAGCTGTGGATGATCCACCTTCTTAATCCTCGAGGGAAAGACAACACAATTTCAAGTAGCTTTTTTCCTAACAGAACATAATAAAAGCTCAGAAACACAACAGTAAAGCATTACCTAAAGTCTTGTTGCAAAGTCTGACACCCTTTTAAAGCATGGCATGAGGAAATTACACCTCTGCTGGTAATTTACTGAAATTCATGGGGACCACATCCACTTTCATTCACATCCATCATTTCTCTTTGCCATCAGGTCAGGGTAAATCTGACAGACCCAGCATTCCTGCTGTTCCAGTGTTCCTGCTGTCTGTTCACAGCCAGGCTGGGATCCCTATCACACACTCTGGGCACTTGTGTGGGAGAAGCAGAGGAAGAGTCCTGCTCACTGTTCAAAGTGGTCTCCCAGATGTGTTCTCCTTCCCCTCACTCTCATTATTCTGGCAATAACCAGAGTAGCCTTAATATATTGCTCTGGCTCTTCTGTCCTTAGGGGGGGATTCTAAGACTGCTTCTGATGCCAAGTTTTCTGCTGTATCCTCTCACATCCATCCTCCCTTCAGTCCTGCATAAGGAGTCACCCTCCACGGGGTTAACAAGGCTGTGAAGGTGTGCAAGTTCACTTTCTCTTTTCATCCAGTCCAGCAGCAACTTCCAAGGGAACAGTGACTCTGATTTATTTGCCAGACTAGTTGGAAACATGTGGCAGCAAGATCTTAACTTGATCTGGGAGCCAAGAAGGTTCCTGCATTGAACATCTAAGCCAAAATCAAAGGTCATAACAAAGACATTACTCAAGTAGAGACTTCCATGTTCCAAGCCAAGGTCATCTCCACATGCCAGGGATAACAACTTGCAACTTTTTAAGGACAACAGCAACTGCAGCAACAATCAACTCTCACTCAAAGGGCCTACTTCTAAAATTTAATGCATACATATTTCACGGATACAAGACAACTAATAAATAGCCTTAAACAGTTTAAGCAGCTCAATTTTTGATTATGGCTCAGACAGAAGAACTCTAATCACACCCTCTGAAGTCACACACACTCCAACATAGCATGCTTTCCTATTTCTACTCCACTCCTGGAAAGTCCAAGAGCAGAATGAAGGTGGATGAAGAAGGAGTAATCCTGTATTTTATAGACTGATACTGGTCTGATCCCAAAATCATTTTCTAACAAACCAAAAAGCATCTTTCTGGGCACTTCAAAGGAGAACTACCCTCTATCTGCAAGACCTCAACACACAGAGGCTCTTCTTTAACTTGGCAGGGATGGAAACAACAAAATCACATTGAGTGGAAGTCTGGCCTAGTTGGAGTTTTGATACATTATTTTTACTGAACTGATTTAGAGCAGTTTCTAGTAGCTCTTCAGGACAGAACAAAAGATGAGACAAATCCTTATGTCTTTTATTGACAGTTAGAGGAAAGCAGCTGGCAAAACTACCAACACAGAGGAAAAGGAAGTGTCCTTTCAGAGCTGCAGATAACCACTACCATCCCCTCAGTCACTAACTTCTAGTACACTGACAGAGTCACAATTTCCAGTTATGCAGATGCACTGAATATTGATCCTTCTTCCCTTCAGTGAGCCTTGTACCAATCACCCGCAGAAATATCCTTTCATTAAAGATTTGCAGAGAACAGAAAAACATTAAGGAAAAATTCCAGATCTGAAGTTTATCAATAACGAGCTGCCTAAGGGACAGGGGAAGGCACAAGCCTACAAGAATGGAACCAGAGGATTATATACAAGAAGATCTTAATGTCTTAAAAAGAAAAGTATTACACAGTAGGGAGATTTCACTGAAGTTTTGTAGAAGCAAAAATCAGCTTTTCCCAGTATCATATCTTATGTTAAACCTGCTGATAAACAATCACTTATCATACTTAACTGCTAAAACAATCAGATCAAAGTTCCATAATTAAAAAAAAAATAGTTCTGAAGACTCCAGAAATAGAAACCAGGGTTTGGTGTGGGTTTTTTTAAGCATAAATGTAGGTACACATCTTTACTGCAAACTAGTTCACTGAATGGAAAAGTTTGATCAAGGGAATGATACATACAAATCTGAGCCAGTCATGTGAAGCAGCCATAAAAGAAGTCAATGCCACTATTACCATGCATCAGGTAAGGCATTTTTCACAGAAATGGGACAAGGTGGAGATACTCCAGTAGAAGGCACTTGTTCATTGTAACCATTCCATGCTAGCACTGGCTACCCTAATTTTTAATATTAGTTTCAACTCAGCAGGTACATAAATGGGATGAACAGCTGAAGGAAAGTTCTACATCCCAGGGAAAATGAAGATTCTAAAAGCAGGGCAAAGACTTATCACTCCTTAAGACAGTATGGGTAATCAGTTTATACAGCTCTTTTGTGTCTGAAGACTGCTGCCACAAAAGCAAAGGACATAAACACACCAGGAAGCAATTGGCCTTTAATAGTTTGAAATAAAATTCCACACTACTTTTCAATACAAAAAAAATCAGGATAAAAACCTTAGTGGTTGTCTCTGAAGGAGAAAAACCTGACTTTTACAGCTGACATAAAACCTCCTGTAGGAAGATGTATGTTTCTGCTCTCTACAGACCAATTCTCTACTGTCTGCCGTTATTTCACTAATTTTCCCCAGAGCACAGAGTAACTAGTTCAAATTACTCTGGTAGAGGCCATAATGCTTGGAAATTATCAGATACTTCTTAAACTAGGATTTTGGCCCTGTGCCCACTCAATCTACTGCAGCATGTGTTAAACACCCATACTCATGAAGAGCCCAGCACAATACCCATGGGAACCCAGGGCACTGTCCCCTAGCCACAGACTCTGACATCCTACAGAGAAAACCTGAGGCAAGTCCATTCATTTCAAAAGATGCTGTTGTCAGAGTTTTAGATCCAGTACTCACCTTAAATATGATTAGTCAGGACTTACAAAGAAATAACCTATTATTTGAAATATTAGCTCATCAAGTTCATTTTCTGTTACAAGATACTCACTGTTCACACTGAAAGTGCCATTTGTGAGATAGGCTTCCAAAGTGACATTGGTAAAAGTAACATTGGCAGTCTTCATATTGATGTGCTTGGAGTTGATGCATCTGTATTTTGTGCCCATGTGTGCCTGAATGACACTTTTATGTGATACAGTCTTCATGCCCACTGCAAAAAAATACATTGCATTAGTATGTACCAGTATTCAAAGAAAGGACTTAGTATTATATCTGGAAGGGTTTTGCAGTAACAACAGTAAGTTTTTATTTTACCTGTACTTGAATTTGGGAATAAAGTTGCATCTGACAGATTGTAGTGGAAAACTAACTCTTCAACTTGGTACTTGTCTGCAGATTCTGAGAAATTCAGGCTTAACGAATGTCCTGCTCCAAAATCCAATACCAGAACTGGATGAGATGCATTATCTTTACCACATGAGCTCTGTGAGTCTACTGAAGCATTTTGTGGAAGAAAAAAGTGTACCAACTGTGGGGTAGAAAATAAAACACATGTAAGCTTTTCCTCACGGCTTCTTAAATATCTTGTGAAACTGTTACAAATACACAGCAGATATTAATATATAAGATGTCTACTTATACACTAGTATATAGCAAGCTGCATGTTATGGCATTGAAGTTTGAGAATCTTGCTCTCTGAAACTGGAGGACTAAACAGTATGTACTCACAGCACCTCTTAGACTTTTCTTCCTTCTAAACCAGCAATATGAATTTGCAGGTACTTCTGTACTACAAAAATCAAATCTGGCAAACTGTGGACATGTGAAAAATGGGAGAATTTAAGCTCTGCTTCTTGTAGTACAACTGAGCAAGAACAAAAGTGAATGGTACATCCTACGTAACTTGGCTGTAACACTTTGAGTTTATTACACATTATGAAGAAATTGGTATCTGAAGACCAACACAACATTTGCTTCGAAGTTCTGAGCTTACTTCTTACAAAAAGAAACAGACAAAAGTATGTTATGAAAGAAATCAGCTCTGAACACATATACCAGTATCAGCAGGATTTCAGACCATCAGCACCACTGAAAACATGGATTATACAATATAAGGCTCAGTTCAAATCACACAGAGCAAGTGCACCACTGGTAAAGTAGTAGGATTTTTTTTACCTTGTATTACACTGATGGCTGGAAAAAAATCAACAACACAAAACTGCAATAAGACTATAAATAATTCCCAATTCCTATTCAGTAGTGAAGATACAAAAAACCCCAAAACATATTTGTTGAGGGAAGTTTGTAGTTTTTCAATAACAAGCTTTTGCTGTTAATCTGAACAATTTGTAAGCGTTGCACTAGTCTGTAGATACACTGAAATCTAGAGATTTGCCAAGTAAGAAGGTCACAGATTTCCAGAGTTTAAAAAGTTTAAAAGCTATGTTTCAGTTCAGATTTAATCCACGTGAGTGTGAGCAAGTTACCAAAAGAGAACTCGTAATGTTTTTGCCTTTACAGTTCCAGGGAAATCCATTTTCTTTATCAACAAGACAGGTGTGGAATTTCAGTCACAAAAGTAATTGCACATGTTTTGTTTGTGTTTCTTTCAGGCAGTCTCAACCTTGCCATTTAATTAGAAGAAGCATCAGTAATAAAGAAAAGCTGATGCAACATGACTGGGAGAATAAAAATCTTTGTGGAAGCAGCTTTTCATGCAAAGATACTCAGAGAAAGTTTAAATACTGCACATGTGCAAAGATACCACATATTTTATAAATACTAAAAAGACTAATAAATGAGAAGCAGTCAGATACTCACTGCCCTTACCTCTTTTTGCCCACTGACTCTGTATTCCACTGAGAAGGCTACTGTCAAATCAGCAATTATGCAAACCTTACCACTTGAATCTTTCACTTCAAATGAAGAGGAAGCCTGTAAAAAGCCTGATAAAAATAACAAGTGGTTAATCTGGTGTCACATAAATTTGCATTTTTAATCCCAAAGAGACAAATATGTACAACTGTACATTTCAGGAGTAAAACCTAAGCATGACTTGAGTTTGGAAACTTGGACATTTACAATCTCTAGATTAGCTTCAACATCACTAACAAACAGACGGCAAATTAAACACCTCATTTCTAAAACTGCAAAGCCACCCAAACCAAAACTGTTGACATTCTGGTTCCTAAGAGATAAGAAAGACATGCAATAAACAGCAGTCATAGTGTTCAAGGCAGCTTCAGTGCTCTGTGCACACAGCAACCATTTCACCATCTTCAGCCAGACCTGGCTTAGCTTACTTGATCCTGCATGCCTCCAACACTGCCCCCAGAGCACAGCATGCAGCCTTCACTCCTGCTGTACCAGGACACTCAGCTGCACATGCACTGAATGCAGCATTTAGAAAGCCTGGATGGACTGCAGATGTTTTGAAGGCACTGCCAAAAATAGCATGATAGAGCATTCTACCCTTGCCAGGAGAACTTCTCTTTACCATCCTCACACTCTCCACACTTCAGAGGAGGAGCCCAAGACCGTGACACACAGTGAGGTTATGTTTTCCTGACTGGTTTAAGCTAAACTCAGACTGAGCTGCTGAGAAAAGCAGAGAAAAGCCTTTCTGGACCTTGTTCCATTGCAGCCTCTCCGCTCAGAGCACACTGGGTACAGCTGCCCAAAGTACTGACACAACAAAGACACACAGCAAGGGGAGCACGCAGCCACCCTTCTGATGGCAGCATGGACTGGCACCAGTGCCAACAAAGCTCCACACAGGGGACACACTGGGGCAGGCTGGAAACAGCTGGAAGCTGGTTATCTCCTCCTTCATTTGCGGCAAGGGATACCTGACAGCGCTCCTGCAGCTGACCAGCTCTTTCTTTTAGAATCTTTTATTTTTCAGATTCTCAATTTGTCACCACCATCCCTCACAAGTGAACCTCACTGCAAAATGTGTGAACCATCCTCAGGCTAGCACTTTATCAGTTTGCGTTTGCAACAACTTCAGTCTTGCAGAAAACCTGATAAAAAAACAGCTGCAAGACATAAGCCATTATCACAAGCAAATAAGCTTGAAGGAGTCAAACATGCTAATCCATTCAACTGCTGATAACAGCAAAGAGATCCAGATGAGGGATTACCCATTAGCTAGCTTCCCTCCCTGAGAAGTTTTCAAAAAACAAATCTTACAACTTTTCACTCCAAAACTATGGTGTGTACAATTGTACAAAGACAATTATTAGGAAAAATTGGACTTTGGTCAGCTGGACTTCAGCAGAAGGCACATCAGTTGCAGGAACACATTGGAAACTATTTCCCTGGCACCCAGCAAGCATTTTCCCTTGTCACCTTCCCCCTAGCAACATCACATCCTCTCCCAGCACCAAGGAGGGCAAAGCTGGAATCCATTCAACTTAATCTATTTTTTTGAGAGTCCAGACTTGAAATCAGATATAGACAGAAGAAAGAAAATGCTTAAGAACAGACAGCATAGAAAACTTATTTCAAATCAAATCTGTCCTACCTTTGCCTTTATGTCCAGCATAAAATGTTCATTAAGGAGCACATATTCCCAAAGAAATGTTATTTACTGCAATTCAGAGCAGTATCACAAACATGCTCATTCACATGAAAGTTTCAATTTGCATTTACATCTGGAACTTGTTTACATTTCATGCAAGCACTGCTTTTCTCCAAAGCAAGCTGCTTACACCCTCCTGAAGATTTCTAGCACAGCATAGAAAAGAGTTGAGGCAGGGAATAAGAATCCATTGCCCCTTGAACTAACACTATGACTGAAAAACGTGCTAGAATGAAAACCTTCAGTGTGCATGCAGACTGCCTTGTCTGATAGCTATTAAAATCTTGGCAATTTTAGAGCTAAAAATAATGAAGTAACTGAGTAAAAGAATGAAAGAAAAATAATTTTAAAAGAAATGCAGGGGAAAGAAAAGACTGAAAAACAAGAAAAATGTTGTTGGCCTAAATGAAAACATGACAGACCTGTCCATTACAAATGATTGAGAGAACAACAGACAATGCTGAGGTACCAGAAAACATGAAATGGAAGACAAATTCTGGTAATGAAGAGCTAATAAATCACCCTCAGCAAGTTTAAGTAATAAAGAATAAGGGGCATGAATGAACATTAAATAGTAACACCTACATAGCTACTAGATTTTTGTAAGGTTAAAGTCATATCATTCCATGAATCCTGATTTCATCAGTGTGGAACAAATGCTATAAAAGCCCAGTCCTCCTTAAGAACGATTCAGCAGCTGCAGGATTTGCAGTTTCAGTGATGAGACAGACGCATCCAGCACGAGACACTGAGTGTCCTTGGTGGAGTGGCGGGAGCTGCTTCACTGCAAGTACGGCAACACTCCCAGGCATGGTGAGCAGGCAGAACTGAGCTGCAGCACCATCTGCTCCCAAGGTCCTCAAGGAATGCAGAGGAAACCAAGTGAAATGTATGGGACATAGGAGCAAAGAACAATTGGAAAAAACCGCTGAAGAACAAATGAAGACACTGAAGGAAAGAAGGCCCCGCCTACTGTCGGCTCCAGCCAGTTTAAGGCACAGGAACAGCTCGCAGCAAAGCAGCTGCTGAGTTCTGTAAAGGCAGTTTCAGTGTCAAGTAGTGATTAATGCATGAATCATCACCAGCCTACAAACACTACAAGCCTACAGTCAAAATGTCAAGACTACAGAAAAGCAAACTGATGTTGAATCAATCCATTCTGGGAATATTTCTAATAAGTTACATAATGTGTTGCTTAATTCTATCAGGGCATATCTACAAGTTGAGAATATTGTTTGTACATCTCATAACAATATCATTCTTTGTAGCTAAACACAAAAACTGATACAACCTCCAGATTCTTAACTTTAGGCTTTAAATGTTCCTCTTAATAAACTGCAGAGCCCTCTATGACAACTATCCGTGGTACAGCAAGTGCAGTACTTCAGATTTAAATGAAGCAGTCCAAGACCTTTCAATAGCAAAAAGTAAGTTTTGTTAGGTTCATTATCATTTGGCTGGAAGCACTACATTATTGATATCTAGTAAAGGAATTACTAAAAATGTACAAAGAAATTTCACTTTGTTCAGATGCTTCCTTTGTATTCCAGTAAATTCCAACAAAAGACTGCTTATAATATTTATTTTAGCAGCATATTTTCAACTGAAAATCATAAGACAATCTCTCCCTTCATACCTCATTTTTGCAATGAAGAAATAGTCGTGTGCAAGAAAACACTTAAGGTAACTGTTAAAGCAACAACTAAAGATCTTGCTTGAATAAAATCCAGCATCCTTCTTTATCTAACATACCTACCTCAAGAAAACCCAAAGTATATTAACAATCTGAGATAAAATAACTAAGTCAAACAAAACAAATACTTCCTTGATTGTCTAACAATTTATCTTAAAGAAAGCCACCTCATAAAGTTGTTTGTTTAAAGCTGAACACTACAAAGCTAACAAAACAATCTAGCACATGCTTTCAGGTTTCAGCTTTTTTATAACTGAAATCCTGTTAGCCAAACACAGCTACCCATGATTTACTCTCCCACAGAATGGAAACCTGCTAAGGGAGAGAGACAAATGGTTGTTGTGTGCTGGAAAACCAAGCATATTTAATGGGAACTGTGTACACCATCTGCTTGCAAAGAGGACATCAGTTACTACAGTTAATGATTTACTTTGCCTCCAATTTCTATTAGAAACATGAAACACTGACAATAAGGAAAAACCAAAAGCTACTTCTGTATAATCTGGGGTTTATTACTATAGTTTCGGTTTATTACTATAGTTTCCTGCATAAGTAAAAACTTCTTTAGCATTGCTCTCCCTCTTGGGAGAAAAGGCAGCAAGCCATCCAAATCCACCTGGGCACACATCCTGGATCATCAGCACTTTAAGCCATACAGGTATCTGGTACATGGGCCTGCCTGCAGGGTTCAGGAGGGAAACCATGGCTGCAGCACAGTGAGCTGCCAGCTCCTGGGATGTGCTGTGACGGGGCTCAGAGTAAAACACAGCCTGGTCACAGCCCCAGACTCTCCTCAGCTCCAGCCCACCTGGAAATGCTGCACAGCAGCACTCTGGGGTAAGGGATGCCAGCCCTGAATAATCATCCCATACCTGAGCTGCAGCACTGATGTGTTGCCTTGCACCTTTGCCCAGGTGTTCTGATGACAAACACAGTGAACACTGCTATCTGTGGGACATTAATCCAAGGAGATAAGAAATGTTGGTCATTATCTAAAGAAGGTTTATTTTCTATTGTGCATGTTAACCGAACTGCCGGGTAATTTTCTCATTCTGGTGGTTCAGAATGATCCTGTCATCTCAGTGCCATTCTGTGAACAGTGGTAATTTCAGTCACCACTTTTAACTCCTAAATCTATGCCAGAGAATAGAATGGAAAAACCCCCAAAGAGTTACACTCTCCTACAATGCTCTGTCTTCCAATGTACGCACCACTCCCAGAGGGACACCAGGTCCAAGTCCTTTATCAGAGGAGCAAGTCAAGATCACTTCCTTAGGATAACCTGTGCCACCTTGGGATAATACAGAAAGACAGAAACAACTGAGAGCAGGAAAATCCCGTGACAGGCTTGACATACAAAACACTTTGCAAGAGGCAAGGTGGTCTCCATGAAATGATGAGTTATACTTACCTTTCACCAACAGACACACGAGACTGAATGCTGGCTGCCTGGAAAGCTGGCAGGAAAAGACAAGGCTGGATTCACTTGAATACCCACACAGTGGTGGGGAAAGGGAGAACAGAGCTTAATTCAGAGATAAGAGAACTTGCTGCACTTGAGCAGGTGCAGCACCTGATTACACCAAGTTCCTGATTCTGCCCAGAATATGCATCCTTGCCAACCAAGAGACAAATTCATGTCACCTCAGATTATGGTTTTGATATTGTTGATTTCAATTAAGTCAGCAAACATTTTGTTTTTCCATTTCAGTTTGGAGATGAATAATTCCTGTCCTTATAAACCAAATTACACAAGCACAAAAGCATTAGAAAGGAAAAGCAATCTAACAGCCATACACTTGCCATTTGACCAGAGAATTGCACAACTCTCTCAAGTTTAGTCACGTGAAACTTCTTTATGGCTTCCTATCTAAAGGAAGGAAGTCCTGGGATAGCTCTACAGCAAGTGATTGCATGAGTGCATTGGGAGAGCTGAACTCCCCTGGCCAGACCCTTTTCAGCATTCACACAAGTCCATTTTGCACTGGCTCTGGGTAGTGCTGCTGTATCACACCACACAACTAACACACATTCTTCAAGGCAGCTGCCAGCCCCAAACAATGTTTTGAAGAAAGGAGCACTGTGTGACAATTTAAAGAGAAAGCTTCCCCAGAGGAGAAGATATTGGAAATAAACTAACTGCCTGAGTAAAGCCACTCTCCAGTCCTACAGAGTAGATCTTAACCCTGCCAAGGAAAGTAAGAATACAGGTGTTCCCATATCATACAGAGTGAATTCTTGTTAAGAAAACAGATGCTATCAGAAGTTTAATATAAGCAAACCAAACGTATTAACTGTGAACTACTGTGCTCAAGGCTAAACACTGGGAAAGGAACAAGTACCCACTGCAGAGCTGAAGCCCAATTAAACTGTGTACTCTTAATGCCAGGGTGCACCTAAGACTCTCACATTTGAAATTAACAGTAGAAAAAGTAGTACTGATAGTCAGTGGTGCTGTCAAGGGACAGAGGAGGTTTAGAAACTGTTATACTGAAACTGAAAGGGACACCAGTCCATCTTGAAGTCAGATGCCCAAAAACTGTGGAATCCTGATTTACCAAAACATAAGGTACATTTAAAAGTATGTAATATAGAATCAAGATAATGCAAGGGATTGTTCAAATGGCTGTTGTAATTCCCACCACTTACATGCCCAAAAGTGTCTTCTGCCAAGCTTAAGAGAGCACATACCAAGAAATCCATTTCAGCACCAAGCTTTCTCAAGGAATTTCCAAACAATCACGGCTGACTTGAGAGCAAAGACAAACTGTGGAAGCTGAAACAAGCAAAAGCAAGGTGTGCCTTTTGCTAGAAATAAACTTTTATCTTGGAGTCCTACAAAGGCTTATCAGAGATAACAGCAGTTAATGTTGCAACAGGGTATCAATCTTTGAGTCAGGTTCCTCTGTACTTAGAGGCAATTCCTCACTCTGTCATCTGCCAAGTAACCTATCACATGACAACTGGCACGCTAATTCAGATCCTTAGAGACTCTGTCCATACACTCCAAGCAGCTATCAAGCAAACACTGTGTCAAGGACAGCACTTGGTAAAACAATATTTCTAAAGTTGCTCAACATTAAAGCAGTTAGATTTTGTGAAAACCAAGTTATGCTGGTCTCAGTTGCAAACACCCAATAATGCCAAACCCGAAAAAAACCCAATTCTGCACCAGATTTCTCACTGGCTGGAATTTATTATCAAGTTTCTCAACTATCTCTGCATGGGTAGTAAGGTTTGAAATTCCTCTTTGGACTAGAGTTGCACAATAGAAACATGTGGATTATACGTCAGCGACTCTGAAATGTCATCACACTAGTTTGAAAAACTAATTTTCCCTTCTGCAATTCTCAAACACTTCATTACTTATTCACTACACATGTCTGATTCTAACCTTAAATCTAGAGGAAAGTGTTCTGTGATGTGTCTGTGTTTCAGTGATGAAACAATGTACGGGTGCTCCAGATCTCAGAGAGCAGGAGCAGCTCTGCTGGCTTTGGCACACAACCCAACTGACTCATCGTGCTCCACAACAGACGAGCACCATCTTACTCAGGCTTTCAAAAAGCAGCAGCTCGGTTTAGGGGAGGTACTTCCATTTCCCACAGCCCCCTTTCCCTGCTTGTACCATATGCTACCTAAATGTTTTCTTAATTCCATATGTATATGTGATGGTAGTGAGGAAATTGATTACAAAATGCTCAATGCTGACACATGGAACATTCAGCTTAGTGCTTGCTGCTCAATCTAAAGAGAAAACTGAAACACTATGTGAGGTATGGTGAGGTGTTCATGTGGGGAAAAAAATTCTGCTGTCCTGAAGTCAAGGCATCACCAAACAAGTTTTCACATCTGCCCCACCCATAATAATCTTTCAGTCTCCTGTGATCACGACCTTACCATAACCAGTGTTAACTCAGATGATTAAAAGGCTGCAAATGAGCTAAAATATCTGAAGACTTCAGCTCATATATTATCTTTCTCTCTTATTCTTCTCCCCTTACCCACAACCCAAACCCCACACTCTAGAAAGAAAGGGGTCTTTATCTGCACCACAAGATCTTCCCCCAACATTGTAGTATAAAGTTATGCAGAAACACCCAGCTACCAAGCTACTAGACACTGGTACAAAGTCCTGACTATCGGTAAATAAAATTTAAAAAAACCCAAAAATAAATAAATCTGTGGTAAAACAAACTAATCTGTTGCCTCTGTTGCAGAAACCTAACACATCTCACATGCCAGAAAGCAACAAAGATGGTGCACCAAATGATGTTTTGAACTGCCAATTAAGCAGAGGAAGACTACTGCAATGGCCAAAAGTATTAACTGTGGCACCACATTAAAATCGCAAAAGCTGATTTGAAAGCAAACCATAACAGAGTTCTTCATTTAAGCCATAACTGTATCAAACAATCTATTCAAGTAACTCCCACTATGACACCAGTCCAACTACACTTCAGCAGCCCTAAAAGGCAGGAGCACTGTAAATCACTGTGCTTGCTGCACTGGCTCACGAGGGCTGGATATCTGAACTGCTCGCTGCCCTTTGCGAGTGGCACCTCATGGGCTCAGCGAGACTGAAGTCCGGTCAATGGCGATAACGATATTTACTACCAAAGCGGCGTTACAGCAGTCACAGGGACTGTTCCGGCTCAAAAATGATGGCAGATAAGCATTCTCAACTGCTACTCTCTTTGGGAAATATTTTGGCTAGCTGCTGAACAAGTTTTCTTTGCTGCCAAAGCCACAGCTCAGAAACCTGCTAGCGTTGTGTGATGTGGCTTTCAAGACAAGAAACCAAAAGCAAGGTAGTTATCAGAAAACAAGCAAGACACACTTCCTCGTTAAACAGCCTCACTGACCTAACAAACCTTCTCATCACGGCACTGAAATCTCTCTATTCCAGACGCGTTCCATATTTTACTCAAGACAGGGCAGGAGGAAAGCCATTAAGCGCCGGAGCACTACCTATCCTATAGAACAGCGCTGCTTCCCAGCAATGACATCAGTGCCCCCGCGCCTCCGTGCCTCGTGCTCCAGGCGCGTTTCCAGGTCCTTCCCGAGCGCAGTCCCGGCACCCAGCGCAGGTGCCCAGCCCGGCGTTCCCGGGCCCCAACGCGGCCGCCGCCGCCTCCCATCCCTCATCGCCCTCGGAGGCTCCCGAGCGCCACAGGGGCCCGGCGCGGGGGATGGCCCCCAAGAGCCCTGAGCCCACGCGGCTCAGTCAGCACCCGGGCAGGCCGACAGCAGGCGGGAGCGCCCGAGTCTCCGGTTACAGGTGCCGCGTCCAGCGCCGCCGGCCCCGGGGCCCCCTCAGGCCGCGGCGACCCGCCCCCGCCACCCCGCCGATCGCACAGGCCGCCCGCGTCCCCCCCCTTACCGAGCAGGGCGGCCGCCGCCAGCAGCCCCCGGGCCATGTCGGGGTGCAGGGACGGGCGCGGTGGGAGCGGGCTCGGAGCGAGGGCGGGCGCGGGGCGGCGGCGGCTCCGCGCTCGGGGCGCTCTGGCGACGGCCCCGGCCGATCATGTGACCGCTGACGTCACGGAGGCGGGACCCGTCACGTGACCCTGCCGGGGCTCGGCAGCGGCGGATCTCGCGAGGGGCAGTTCTCGCGAGAGCGGGGCCGTGTGCGGGGAGCGGGTTCGGGGGCCGGCAGTGCCGATGGGCTCTGGGCTGCTCCAGGGTGGGCTTGTGACACTGCAGCTAAAGGCAGTCTGAGGTGAGTACAGTCCTCTCACACAGGATTCATTCAGTCCCAGCCATGTAAAAACATTGGAAGGTGATGGTCTGTTGTTGCCGAAGTGTTCTATCTCTGTGTACCCAGATACATATATGAGTCACATGTGTTCCAAGGCAAAACAGGGACTGTTAATGACGTGTTGTTGCATGGGTAAAAATTGCAATTTCACATAGCTTCAGCTGTCTGATGGTTGTGAAGGAATCCCCCCCTTTTTTTTTTTTTGAGATAACCAGAAAAGAAGGTGAAGTTAGCTTGTAAACATTCTCAGATTCTCAGACGTAATGGAGAGGACAGCCCAGATCACTTGATCCCTTTGTAATCCAGTGCTCTCTTTTATCCACACTAGGGGTACGCTTACTTCATCTGAAACCCCAGAAGCTGTATCTCGCTCCTGCAATCCTGTTTGCAGTCCGACTGGAATGTGTGCCAGTAGCAGTGTGCCTCTGCTTTCTCCCAGTGCCTGCTGTAGAGTCCCTCTCCTCTCTGCAGCCTGCTCCACATTCATCTCTGAGGCAGAATGTTCCTGCTCCCAAGCTGCCTTCATACCTTTTTACATTGAACCCATCTGAAATGCAATTTAGGTACTCCCAGCTGCTAAAGTCAAGGTCAGCTCCTGTGAACTTGACCTTTCCTTGCTGTTTGTCTCAGTTCACTCACAGTTCCTGTTTCCCCAAAACATCCTGGACAAGTTTAGTTGCTCCTTAACGATGGCATGGGGATCTGCCTTTCATTTTCAACGCTATTGCTATAAACACATATTTCTTTTTTACCACTGCATTTTTACCTGTGCATTTTTGGACACAGTAATGTATTATTTTAGTTAGTTTGTTTTTCCCTGCAGCACTTCTGGCAATCTTGATTCTTTCCATGCATTGCCAAAAGCAGAAGTTAGTTTGAAAAGGACATAATGAGCAGCTCTGGTCAAGTGTTTGAATGACTCATCTGCAGAGGGGTTGAGGGTAATGGAGGTGGGACATGGGTTGTTCTCATTTTGGGTAAATGTTTTTGGAACCTGCCCTGGGAGTGGAGGAAGGTCTGCAGAACACAAAGTCTGCCACAAGACACATGGGGAGGGAGGCCCAATGTCAGGTTTAAATTTGGTGTGCAGTATTCTGCCTCCCTGCTGAAAAATCAACGGGCATCTATGAAGGGAAAAATTACAGATGTTTGGATTGCTCACCAAAAAAAAAAAAAGTTGCATAAAGCAACAATACTGTGGTAAAATTTGGTAAATAAGGAACATAAGGTTATCAGCAGAGAACGATGTTGACCTTCCATGATGTGGATCATTAGCTCACTGGGCCACAGTTAATGGGGCAGAGACAGCACCATATCAATTTCCACCTCCCTGCAGTACAAGTACTACCAGGGTGTTTGTCAGACAAATGCATCAAGTCTTGCACAACCATGCTGGCCATCAGCCCCAGTGCTTGGTAACTTGTTGGCTGACATCAATCAAACATGAGAGCAGGGTAAGACATAAACAAACAAAGTTATAGCTTCTGTAAAAGCTGCTATATACACAGCCTGGAGGTCCAGATTTGTGCTGTCACTGAGGGAAAGGAAACAGTCCATACCCAGGCACTACACATTTCATCTGACAGAGCTGCTGGCCATGCAACATGCTCACAGGCCCAGACAGGAACCATGATGCACTCCCTGGCCTTTCTTCAGATTGGGCTGCTCATGGGAAACAGCCAGGAGAGTTAGGAGCCATTACTACAGTAAAAACTGTCCTGTGAGGTCAAGGCAGAGGACAAACAAAGGAGACAGAGTACAGGCTGGGAGATTTTACAAGGAAAGAATTTCCACGAAACTGACTGTTTTCCCATAGCCTTTTGCTGGGTATTACCTGACTTCACACAGTTACCTACTTTCAGAAAAGACTTGCTAGGAATGGCTGCCCAAGTTCATGGTACAGAGTCCACTCTCATGAACATACCTGCCAAAGATAATAAACCTGCAAACAGAATGGAACCATTTAGGCTGGAAAAGACCTCAAACATCACTGAGTTCAACTGGCAACACAGCACTGCCTAGCCTACCACTAAACTATGTCCTTAAGCACCACATCTAGAGGCCTTTTAAAAACCTGCAGAGATAATGGCTTCATCACTTCCCTGGACAGCCTGATCCAGTGATTGGTAACCCTTTCAGTAAAGAAAGTTTTCCTGATATCCAGTCTAAACCTCCCCTGGCACAGCTTGAGGTCTTTTCCTCTCATCCTGTCACTTGTTACCTGGGAAAAGAGAGCAATGCCCCCACCTGGCTACAGCCTCCTTCCAGGCAGTTGAAGAGAGCAATAAGGCTCCCTTTCTGGAGCCTTCTTTTTTCCAGCCTCAACAACTCCAGCTCCCTGAGCTGCTCCTCCCTCATAGGAGTTGTGTGCCAGACCCTTCCCCAGCTCTGTTGCCCTTCTCTGGACATGCTCCAGCCCCTCAGTGTCTTTCTTGTAGTAGAGAGCAGTGAGTGGCCCAGAACTGAGCACAGGATTTGAGGTGTGGCCTCACCAGTGCTGAGTACAGGGGGACAATCCCTGCCCTGCTCCTGCTGCCACACCATTGCTGATCCAGGGCCAGGATGCCATTGGCCTTCTGGGGCACCTGGGCACTGCTGGCTCATGTCCAGCTGCTGCCACCAGCACCCCCAGGTCCTTTTCCACTGGGCAGCTTCCCAGGCATTCAGCCCCAGTCTGGAGCAGTGCAGAGGTAGATCTGCATAACAAATTGAGACATTGAAGTTACCTGAAAGGTGTGTAATTTTTTTTCAAAGATATATGGCACAAAGAAAGGATGAAAAAACCTGCAGCAGATCAAGAGTTAAATGCTAAACCCAGGTTCAGCCAAAGGAATCCAGGGAAAGCTAAAATACAGAACTAAGGAAAAAAGCCCCAAGGAGAGGGCAGAAAGGAGGCTGTTGGCTGGAGAGCTAAGGAGAGCTGGAACTGCCAGGCTTGGGAAGCACCTGTAAGTCAGCTCCCAGCCTATGTTCTCACAATCACTTTCCCTCAGGAAATGTTGGGCCAGATAACAGCATGTCACATTTAGGAAAATTGCTTTTTAAATGGATAGGTTTGGGTAAGTTAGAGCCCCCAGCTGTATCCAGGCTCCTGCTGTTATTTTTGTGATTCCATAGAAGCTGCTCTACAGTTTGTTCTGAGGACACTGAATTGCCAAGATCCACGTTTCCCTGACATACCTGAACATTGATGCTCTATAGAGAACATCTGTTACTTTGCTGCTGCCCAACATCTTCAACACTGGGTGATCTTCCAGGAAGAAATGTTGAGCAACCTCTGCCCTGTGGGTACAGGTACACTCAGGCAATGTGGCCCCAAAGAACCACCTGATTGAGGCAGTCAGACTGCTCAGCCAAATTCCATCACCAGCTACTGAAAAGCAATCAAATGCAGCTCTTCCACTATGGAGAAGTGATTTCCCTGCTGACTCATAAAATAACTGCTTACCTGTTGGGATTAGCACATAAAATGTCCCAGTAAGAAAAAATTGAGGAAATCAAATTAAAAATGAGGACCTGAGAGTCACAATTACCTGGCCTGTCAATCTCTCCCAAAGCTTGTGAACCTCTGAAGCCACTTGCAGACCAGTCTGGATAAGTCTTTAGGGATCATGACATTCTCTGTGGGTTCAGGGAAGTAAAGGGATGGGTAGAGAACCAAGGAGAACCCCTCTGAGTACTGCTGCTCGAGGTTATTTGCAGGGGATGATACAGCTGGGTACCAAGGGCATACAGTACAGAAAGGCTTCATCATTTCCACTGCTGTGGAACAATTCATTTTTAATTGCTAGACCAGAATAAAGTGGCCAAAGAGCCCTTAGTCTGTGGCAATTAGGAAAATCTGCATAGCTCAGCACTTTTAATTAACATTGCTTCTTGAGGCAGAAGCATTTCAGTCATCTTCAGGATAACAGCACTGCTTTAAGCTATTGTTTAAAACTACTGAACCAGAACATTGGGGTTCAGAAGGGGCAGGCAGGACATTCTCACTGCTTCCTAACAGTTCCTGCACACTACTGCCAGCTTTCAGTGCAGTCAGAGCCTCTCTGGACATTATCTTTCTGTGAGGCACATATTCCTTCTTGTTTTACAAGTCTGGTAAGATGGATCTGACTGGTTTCCAAATACATAAAAAGTGAACTACAGAGTGAATGGTAGAACACTAAAAAACCAACCTCAAAAATAAACTGAAGTGCCACATCCTCACAAAGGCTAAGAAATTAATACTTAATATGCATCAAAGACTTTATTTGCATTAACTGAAGATTCAAATATTAAAATAAGTCTACATTAAATTATAATATTAAATATGCTTTAAATACAATAAGCTAAACGTGTTTAGTTTCCAAACACAAAGGAAACAAAAATAATTCAGAATGCAATACAATTAATAACACCAGAGGACAGAATAAGGACTTTTAATATGTAGTTCCACAAGTTGTCACCTCATAGCACTGTTTACTTTAAGAAATGGCCTTTTAATTGATGCACAAACCCCACGTTACATAAACTTAGTAAGGTATCTCTCAAGAAAATATTGCTCAGGTAAATTCTCCTTTATGTAGTGATCAAAACTCCTTTGGTAGCTCTTTTTCAGAATGAAACATACCAGTAGACAAATAAGGAAAATAAAGAGTCTTGCAAGTATTACCAGAAAAGGTGTCTTCCTTATGGTTACAGTTATCTAACAGATCTACAGTGTCTTTCACTCTTTAATTCAAATCAACTTATATATGTACAATATGTAACAAAGTACTCACAAAGTCCTTAGTCTTTCAAGACAAAAAGCTATGCTTTCCCAATATTGAAACCATAAAAGCATTTTTTTAAAAAAAGGTTTTGTTTTCTTAAAGTGGAGCACACTGTACAGTAGGTTCCCTGGATGTTATTTTCAAGGCAGAACTAAATGTTACAGCAATTACAGTGAAATACACCTGCTGCCCTAAAATGAGGCAGGGTCTCCTTGACTCAAATCTATCTTTGCCACCCAAGCCAGCAGAAGTAGTAATAATAGAACAATCCATATTTTAGCTAAAGAATCCAACAGCTCAGTACACACACGAATGCAGCTGTCCTCTTGGCACTTCAAGAATCTCACTTCAAAACCTGATTTATCCAAACCAGACTGAAGTTTGAAATAACTTGGAAGAAAATTACCTGAACACAAGTTTAAGGGTTTTCATGGTGCAAAACTTCAGTGTATTTCAACAACACTGCTTGTACATACATGTTCATCAATGAAAGGTTTTTAAAAAGTTACCTAAGTTGTAACTGTAGCTAAAGAATGCAGCATTTAGGGACTTTGTGGATGCAGTTAGGAACACCTAAATGAAGAAACCAGACTTGCATGACAGAACTATTTCTCACACAGGTGCTTTTACCTTTCCATCCAACTTCAATGACATTGTTAAAGAAAACTGTAAAACTAAATTTTGAAGAACCCAAGAGAACAAAATATTAACTAGAGGGGGAAAAAACCCCAGGGCATTTAAAATTAGTAAGAAGTCCTGACAAAGGTGATCAATTAACATGTCGTTTTGCTTCTTTTCCACAGCAGTGCATGCAGCTGCTTGAATAATGTACATCAACCTGAAATCTGCTAAAAGGAAAGTCTGGAACAGCATATGTATTTGGTGTCCTAAAGATATATGTGGATGATTTTGGTTTTTATTTTTTAAGTTTTTTAAAATTTTTAAATAAAACTATTTCTTCTTCTTTATGCAACATAGTGGTACTGATTGGGGTTGTCTTTGTCTCTCTCCATATAGTCTCTGTCAATGAGAGATTCAATTCTCTTTTTCAAGTCTCCAGGCTACAAGAAAAGATGAGATTAGTATAACAGTTAGTAATACAAAGGCAAACATATTAAAAAAATACTGCTAAAAGCTGTATAAGAAATGCATCATAGTATATAATTGATGTAGTATGATACTCTGACTTATTTCTGTTTACACAATACCTTCATCTTTGGGTTTAATTCTATGATATTTCACATTTCTTGCTCTTATAGACAAGCTAAATAGAAACATATATTACATATATTTAGATAAATCTAGGATGGTTGGAGAAACAAAAACATGAGTTACCTTTACAGGAAATTTCAGTTGATTATACAATTCAGAAACAAGAAGATTATGACCAAGAGTCTTCCTCATCTTCATTATTCGTACAATAGCAGCATCAATCTGATACTGCCGGTCCTGAAATACTCTTTCAGTTGTGCTGACCTGTTCCTCAACCTAAAGAACAACACAACACCACAAATCATATCACCCTCTGTTGCTACTTTTTATTAATTCTATCTCTATGGTTAATCTTCACAATAAAATGAAGCTCATGCATTCTTATTTATCTTTGAGACAGATGCATGCATTGCTGCATTCCAAGAGCTAAGTGATTTCTGAAGTGTACTGCTAAAGGAAGTACAAGAGAAAATTCAGGATAATGTAAAGGAAAAAATGTGTCTTATTTGATAAATAAAAGTAAATCTTAGAAACTTCCTTAAGATTTTTGAGAGAACCCATAACACTTTGACAGTTCAAACACAGCAGTGTTTTGTGTCAAACTCCAGTTTGACTATCAGGGAATTTAATATGCAAAGGCAAAAAAGAAACAAGTCACTGTTAATTAGAATATGTCACCTTGTGTAAAAAAATGGAAAAAAAGGTTTGTTTTCACTGCAGAATCAGGGACAACCCTAACTTTTATAGCTTTCTTACCTGCTAAATATAGAAATGACATGGTGACATTTGATTCATGAGTTCAGCAATACCACAGAAACTACTAAGATGGACTGAAACCTCTACGAGATCCTTTTAGTTTAATACATAGCCATTTAAATTTGCCAGTACAGGAAGCAATCTAAGTTGTTTTCAATTTCAGTGATTTTAAAGTCTTTGTTGCCTCTCTGAGTCATTCTGACTAGTCTAAAAATTAATTATAATTTTAATTTAAATATTAATTTCTTTATATGCAAAAAATACAAGAGATTACATCTTTCCATATGGGATATGTAGATAAACAGATAACACAAACTGAATGAATGCAAAAAGTACGTACTGTTTCTTTCATTTGAATCTGGTTGATCTTTATTCTAAACAACTTATGTTTGAAATCACCATTAAAGATGAATTTATCTCCATCTTCTACATCCTTGCCCTTTGGATTTTTAATCAATACTCTTGCTTTTCCACAAGCTAAAGACTGCAAGGTTCTTCTTAATTCACTGTCCTCTGTGAAGAGTTCAAATATGGGAGAAAGCAGAACAAAACATTAACATCAAGAGTTTTATGGGATTAATCTAGAAATAAATTGAAAAGCCAGTGGTTTTATGTTAATACTTTCTTCTAAGTTCCAATTAAGAAGTAGCTCACAGCCTTCAAATCTGGTCTCATCTTTCACAGGTTAAATGCTGACAGCATGCACAGAATTATATACATCAGAAAGACAGATTTATGCTCATCTCAGTGAATTTTCCTTCCAAAATAGTCTCAGAAAAGATTTCACATTAACACAAACTTAGTTTTATTGCTTTAGTTATGTGTGGTAGTAACAGGACTTTGGAAAAGAAAAAGTCAGTGTATGACAAGAAACTCAAAGCCACCTATTTCAAGATTTGATATATAATCAAATAAATATTTATTTGATATATAATCAAATAAAAACACAGAAGTCTAAATTGACAGGATGAAGTTTTGTGGGAGGGTATAGCTGACAGCTATTATAGTCAAAATTCCCCCAAAATGGGAAAGTAGTAGACACAAGTGTGTGAGAAAATTTTATCTAGTAATATTTAAGGCTAAAAGCATTTAGACAACATAAAATGAAGTCTTAAACATTCTAATTATGTTGCAAAGTCTTGTATCAGATTTTGCATTGAAACAGCCTCTGCAGTCTCTAGAATACTTTAGTCACGGTATAAAATTATCACTGAATGTGCTGGATCTCCTCAAAGGTTTTGCAATCTAGTGCTGAGGTACAGCTGAGTAGAAGATTAACACTATTGCTATTTTTAAAATACTTGAGCTTTTACACAGAGCAACCTTTTCCTTCTTTAAACTTCCAACTGGTCTGTGATTTCTTAAAAAAACCCTTTAAACAATGTGGGCTAAACTGGCATTCATGACACATGGGACATTTTGTGTTTCAGCCTCAGTAAATGCAGATTGTTGAGCTGTGTTTTTGCCCGAACACAAGGCTGCTGTTAAAACACTCTGGAGCTTGCAAGTGAAGTCACAGGTTACAGTATGCCAAAGGGAAAGGAATTTACAACTAGAAGTAAAAACTACAGCTCCTAGAGGCTCCCTTGACAGGCAAGTAAAAACATGGAATATATCTGAATAACACATCTTGAAGAAGCAGAATCAGAGAGAAGATGACCATTCTTCCTTTGAGTAACAGTTTATGCATTTTCTCACTGTCCTAATGCACCAGGGACAATCTCATTAAAGAGGCTGATGATTATTTATTGTAACAGTATTGGAAAACACAGGTTCCAACCATGGCCAGTTAATCCCTACAGGAACAATGGAGAGGAACTTGTAAATTCCAAGACCATGTAGTGACATGACAAGGGGGGAACAGCTTCAAACTGAAACAGAACAGATTAGGTATTGGAAAGAAATTCTTTATTGTCAGAGTTGCAAGACACTAGAACAGGTTGTCCAGAGAAGTTCTGGATGCTCCTTCCCTGGAAGTGTTCAAGACCAGGCTGGATGGAGCTCTGAGTAACCTGGCTTAATGGAAAGTGTCCCTGCCCAGGGCAGGGGGCTGGAACTAGATTATCTTTAAGATCCCTTCCAAACCAGCCATTCTGTGATTCTATGCTATTCATCCTGGCTTCACAGGAACCCCATGGACCATGAGCTGTCCTTACCACCTGAATTTTTATACTACTACTTCTCCAAAGGGGAGAGAAATACAGACATGGAGCTCCGTGCAATGATAGAGAGGTAGCTCTCAACTATCAATTCCATCTACCTGCCTTAAAAACAGTCTATTGAATTCCTTATTTTGTGCTATAATGGAATGGATTTCCATGCAGGAAATTTTATCTGTTGCTGCCAGGCAGCCAGAATACCAGCTCCAAGGGACAGCAATCCAAGATGAGAAAGCAGGACCTGGATCAGGCTTGCATGAACCTGTGTTTGTTCTGTAAACATGGTACTCCAACCTAATGAGCCTCTCCAGACTATCCTGATGATTATCATCACTGGCATGGATTTTCTTCAGCTCCCTTACTGTTAAGGGAAAGGATGACTAAGTGACTTGAAGCACTGATACTGAGACAACGGAGCACCCAGGCTGTACTTCCTTCTGCAATGCATCATTCTGAACCAAAAGGATTCTTGGTATCCCCATTTTACAGTCTTTCAGTAAATACATTACAATATTTTAGTACTTGTAAGGACTCAAATACTCTTTTAGGTACTGCTGTATTAGGTTGATCTTAAGTTTCAACATGTGAAGGACTACAGGGTATAAGTTGCTGATTGATGCAAAACTTGCAGAGAGTAATGATGACCGTGTTTTGGCTAGAACTATTTCAAGAGAGTGTAAGAATTCAGGGAAAAAAGCCCACCCAGGAACATAAAAACACAAGACAGACACTGCAGATAGTTAAAGAGAAAACTGTACTCTTCCTCAGCTTTCTTTGTCCTCCAGGTTCAAATGCAGAGGCAGAGAGCTACAAAATACACCCCAGCACACAGTGCTGCTCTGAACACATCAGACCTGCTGTGAAGGGGCACCCCAGTGACAGGAATGGGCAACAGGCAGGTGAGCTCTCAGAACAGTTCAACTGAAAATACCCTCTTAAATCACCCCCATCTGAGAGCATTCTACAATAGATCATTTTCAAAACATAGTATGTGAAACTGAACAAGAGCAAAACCAATCTGTACACACAACAGTCTTGATCACCACTTAGATTTTAAGAATTGCAGTGAAACATTTTGTAAATCTAATAGGTTGTTAGAAGTACTATATGCCACACAGCTCTTACTAATAATTTTGTGAAGGGTCAATTTTACACACCAAGAAAATACACTAAGAAACACCTGCAGTGTGTTCTCCTCATCTCTTCTGGTGTGTGTATGCTTTTGACACATGAAGTTTGTCCTAATGATCGTGACAAATTTCTTAATATTAGGCCTTCACGTACCAAATCATAATTGCCAATCACTTGATGAATAAATTTAAAAATAAGAAAGTGTTCTTCCTACCTACACCAGTAGCCATTTTAATTTCTTCAAAACTGAATTCATCTCCTTCATTAAACATAAGCAATACTAATGTCTGAAAGAGCGATACTTGAAACTCCTTCTTGCCCTAAAAGAGAAACAACACATAATAGCAATATTCAGAGAGAATTTTCTATTGTATCCCCTACAATTGACAGTTACAGAGAGTATACATTAATTTTTCTATTTCTACAAGAATGGATATGCATTTTAGAATGCCTAGCACACAGAACAATTTGCCTGAATGTAGTATTGAGGAAACAGGATACTTAAAAAATCTCCTTTTTTTGCTCCTCTAACAGTGACAATACAATACACAGCAGAAACTCATTAGAATGGCCTGGTATTTACTTCAATGATTCACTTCATTTTAATTACACTATATGACATTTTGGTGTTGCCATTATCAAGAGTGAATTTGTCTGTAATTAACTCAAGTTAATATTGACAAGTAGGCAGAAGAATTCAAGGGTTTTTCTGTCTTTGCTGTGGCTCAGTGAAGCTGCACTATTACAAGGCAAGAGACTGCATGAGACAAAACAAAAGCACATGAACAAACAGTGCAGCTATTTAACAGTTAAATATTCAACAAGCATTTAAATTTTAACCACAGCCATCACATGACTGATACCCTTCAGTCTCTTTATGTGTGTCAAGCATACCAAAAGCATCACCAGGATTTCTACAATCAAAACAACCCCAAATTACAGATAAAAAATGCCACGTTTTTTTCTTGTTTTAATTTTTTGCTTTATTACAACTTAATTTACTGGAATGAGCAACAATTCCTATCAAATATCGTTGTCTTGTTAGCTAGGTGGTATTTCAGTTTAATAAAAAAAGTCTACTTTCTGTACAAAATAACAGTACTGAATTGTGATTGTTCCTCCACAAAAATATTACTACCTTTATAAAAAATGCAACACATGATTAGATTCCAAATAATTCACTTAAATTTTAACCTAACAGGCAAAGCATTATGTAAGCAAACTTACTTCCTTAAATTCTGCCTTTAGGACAGCATGTCCTAAGGTGGTCTGCCACTGAAGTTTTCGACCACTGTGTTTTCCCAGGTAAAAAGTTTTAAATACCTCTTGAAGCTTTATCATCTGATAAGAAAAGAGAAGAAATGCTAGCATTATATCTTGCAGTGATACCAAATGATTTGACACATGTAATTTCTTTATTCTCTTCAACCATGTTTCATAATAGGTTCTTTTGTGGGAAAAACTTAAAACCCAAAGAGTAAAATTTTGCTCTCAAGTACTCTGGTACTACTATGCATATAAGAAAGCCTCCATTCAAAAATAACTGCATTTTCCTTGGGTTTTTAATTTGCTTGTTTTGAATAACAGTAAAATAAACTCCCTGTAAAGGGTTTTAAACCTCAAAAGAGATACTGGTTTTGTCCCTGACTTTGAATCTGACCTAGAAGTCAAGGGACAAAAAGCATCCATCTCACACCTTTACACTGGCTAGTACCATCTGCTCCTAAGTTCTTCCTGTAGTTTGTGGATGCAATGGAACTCAGTCCAATGCCACTACTTTACACCCTCTTACTTCCAACTAAGGGGGTTCTACCCCTCCTTTTTCATCATGTGTTTCTCAGGTTGGACCCTTCAGATGTAGTCTGCCACAGAGGAAAAGACACCTCAGGAACAAGAGTACCAGAGCTTCCATATCTTCCAAATTGAGTGGGAGCCCCATTACCACCTCTGGCCTCTGAAGTGCTTTCCATACCTCTGATCAAACAAGGTATTGTAGGAAACAGGGACTCCAAATACACATTTCAACCTAAATCCCTACTGGAAGGAGCTTTGCAAGAATCTCTCAACTTGGAAACAATCATTTTTCAAGCCAATACTATTTAAATGCAGGGGATAGTTTTGTATGACATTGCAGGGAACAGATGAAGGATTTTTGAAAAAAGGAACTTGCAAAAACATAACTATTGACTAGTTCAAAGTGCCTAACCAGTGTAGTTAAAGATTGACTAAATTAAGGTGAACTGACCAATTTCAAACTTTTAAGTAACTGACTGCAATGCTAAGTAAGGCAATGATATTATTATGCAGGTAAAAAAAACCCACACTGAGTGAAATAATCATCTCAAAAGAGTGGACTTTATCCACTATGTTCTATTTTTTGCAATTCTGGAATCCTTACAATTACATAAACACCTTAGATATCTAGCAGAAAAACTTTAAATGAAGGGCATTAACGCACCCTGTGATAATGATTTAATTTGTTAAAGCGTATTTAGAAGAAGAATTCAGACACCAACCTCTGAATTTAAGTGGACTTCCATAGGTGTGTAAGTTGGCCAATATCCCATAGTTAATATATTTACTGTCAGGTCTATATTTCCTGGGTCACTCTGGTTCTGCATATACTGAAATAGAAGAGACAAAAATTATTCAAGTATGCTATCTGGATACTAAATTAGAAAATGTATACACTGAAGTTAGAAATTTAGGATTAGTGTAACAACTAAAAATTCTTACAGGCCACAACCTTGGTTAGACATGCTCTACCAGGATTTTGAGTAACTATCTAATGACCACTTCCCCAACTTCAAAACACAGCAAGTGGTTGGGAGTACAAAGAAAAGATCAACATGCCTTGAAACATTCTAGACCTCTGTCCATACAGGGTACTAAGGTCAAAGAAGCTTTAATCACATACAGATAAAGCCAAAGAAAAGAAACCATGGCAAAGACTAAGATCAAAAAGATCCCCTTGGACTCCTCCATCTGTTAGACAAAACTTTTTAATGTAATTGAAGTAGAGCATCAGTCAGGCCAGACTGCAAAATCTGGGACAGAAGAGTGGCTACAGTATTTTATTACAGGTGTTGTCCTGGGTCAGGTCTCTAACCCAGCATCCTGCCTTCAGCAAGGCCCCAAAACAAGTACCCAGAGAGAAATGCAACAACAGGATGAGCATGTACAGTAATTCCTGCAAGCCTTCATCAGTCACCAACAAGCTGGAAACACTGGGGCTGAAACAGGCACAGCTTCTGTGCACTTAGCAACCTTCAGGAAGTTTCTCTGGTGTGGGCTGTTCAAACAAATTCATCAGAGCAGCACCAGTTTACCAGAAGGAAGGGATGCAGACTTACAAGGATGTCAGCCAAATTACTATGTGGTGTTTAGACTAACTTACTTTAAAAGGAATCAAATAAAACTGTAAAATTATTGGATACAATAAATAAATTCTGTCGTATAAACAGAAAGGCAAGTAGACACTATTATTAGGACCTGCTCAAAAGCAGTTTTAATTTTAGCTTATTCCAAGGGATAGCACCATTAAATGTCTCCTCATGACTGAAAAATTTAGCATACAAAAGTCAATGTACCTGCTTGAACTGTACCATGACATCTTTTGACAGTTCCATGTCCTTGAACATGCCCTCCAGTTTGCTGGTAAAAGCAGCACCACATTCTGTCACACACAAAAACAACCAAAGATCCCACAATTACAAAGAAGCACAGAAGTTAAGTGATAAACATTTAACCTGAGACAGCTGAGCCACATTTACCAGGTTACAGAGCACCCACAAAAAGGTACCGTGTCAGGATTTTGCTCCTCTGTAGGTACATCAAATAAACCAGTCTCATACCTAAGAAGTCAGCCTTATAGATGCTGCTGAGCATAATGAAAGGTCTGATATATATACACATATTTTACATCATCCCTTAATATTTAAGAGCTGAACAGCTATTACTTAAAATTTGGCTTGTCACTTAAAAGCATGAGAAAACAGGGATTCCAAATTTGCATGCCAAAAAGTAATACAAATTTAACACATCTGAAGACACCTACCATGTTTAAGCTTTGACAACATGGACTTCTCAGCATCTACTGAAGCACTTTTTCCAACCAGCAGTCTTTTGGCCAAGTCTTTCTTATAAAATGCCTCAAACACATCCTTCCCTGTAAAGAAATTGAAACAAAAAATAAAATTAAATAATACATTCTATCTGCATCACTGCCCTTCAGGTTTGTGACACAAGCCTTTCTCATGAAAAGCTGATTAGCAGAATATTCATCATGTAGCATTGAAGAAAAACATGTAGACAATTTGTTTTTTATATTTTAATAACTTTTAACATATTTTACAAAATGTTTACTTATTTCTTTTTATTCTGCCCCGGGAACTTGAACTGCCTTATATTTCCCACTGGATCAGCTACAAAACAAATGAAATTACTCTGGGGTCCAGAAGAACATTTTCCCTCCACTGGTCTGATTTATTAAGAAAAAAAAAGGAGGGGAGGGAGGTTTTCTATATATTAAGGAATATATTTTAAAAGCCTAAGGGAAAGAAAATTTAACAGAAGTCTTCTCACATGGTTTGCCAATAGCCTTTTGAAATGAAAGGGTCACGTAGGATACCCACAAACTTTCACACCTTAAACCCAAATCTCTCCCATATGACAGTGCAAGGTGTTTCCCTTTTAAGAGGAACAATTTTGCTGTAACCCAAGGCACTACTTGTGCTGCCTACAGCAGCCCCCTCGTAATTCTTTGTGAACAGCTTCCAATTTGGGCATCTTATAATAGTCTTTGTCCTTCTCCAGCCTGTCCTGATGAAATTTTATGAACCAGCTGCATCAAGATATTATCAAAAATGCCAATACCCAGAAACTACCTACTAATTATCATCTGTTCTTGAAAGAGCTCTTATGTACCAGACAGCTCAAAATAAAATCCATGCTTTTAGCTCAGTAACACAAAAACTGAATTGGTGAAAGTTTCAGATTAACAAAAATTATTCTCTTGGGCTGACAAGCTGCCAGTTCAACTGTTTTCCTTCACCATCTCCATCTGACAAAAATGCTGCAATTATGTATAAATTATGCAAATGATACTACTTTATGACTCAACTGCTTTCCCATCATATTGTACTTGTTTGGGATTTTTATGAGGAGAGAACCCCACAGATCTCAGACAAACTAATACAGAATTAGGTAATTCTTGCTATTCCACCCCAGCCCAGGACACACATTCCACCTCCCTCAGAGCAGTGACAATGCATCTATATTGGATTAGACCACTTTTTTCTGATAGCCAATCTAGAAAAAAAAAAAAATCCTAACACATTCAAGGTTTTTGCTAAGACAGGGGGGATTTGCTAATTCATGGGGGAAATGCATTTCAAAGGCAGTGTAACTCAGCAATAACACTTTCCTGTCATTTTGAGCCCTCCTCTGTGTTCCTTCTCAGCTATCATGAGAAAAGAGAAGTCAAGGAAAGCAGCTGAGCTTTCATTCTTTGTACCTACAACATACATAAGTGGACAGCAAAGTCTGTACTGTCATTAGAGAAGTTGTGGTTACAGCCATGGTTAATTTATGTTAAAAAACTTCCAGCAACACCTCCAACTCTTAGGTCTCCACTCACAAGACTCTGAAAGGTCTGCAACTTGCCAATCTCCACAGAACTATTTGTCTTCCCCTGTATATTTATTGTGCTCCTTCAAGAGTAAGGCAACCTGAATTAAAGACAGAGTTGAGCAGAAAATCATGCTGAAAAGGATCTCTTGCATTCAGAGGAAAGCAGCCCTGCTAATAGCAAAGGGAACAGTTTTAATTGCATCAACAGTGAACTGCTATTGCTTACCATGAATGAATCTAAATATGATCATTATTTTGTCAAGGATTCTTTCCAGCTCTTCATCAGTTGCTTCTTTATTACCAGCTCTTAACTTGGAATCCACATATTTTGCTACAAATAAATGAAATTAGATAACAGCTTAAAAAATAGATCGAAAATAACCAACTTAAGCATCTCCTGCTTGAAATATTACTATATGTTAAGTACTAATGTATGTTAAAACATAGGATAAGCACTACATTTTCTATTTTCCCATCCCTGTGTTCAGTGGAATGACAGTCCCACTGTATTACTGGAATATTACTGGAGCCCTACTATATATAATGGAAAGGTACTGCAAAAAGGAATAGTCCAAGGCAAAAAATTAATACAGTATAATAATTAAAATTAATACATTAAAATTTCCCAGATTTTGTGTCATACAAGCACATTACTTGTTGAAAGACAATGTTTTGGAAGCGTACAATGTATATGAATGTATTTTATGAGAAACAGAAACAAACAACATAAAGAGGACTATATTTTTATACATCTTTACAATGTCCCACATGCTCCCTGGTAGGAGCATACTAAAATTTTAACAGAAGCAATGCTTTCCAGTTAGTATTTTCAGAATGCCAGAAATAAGGTTAAGCCTTGAATTTAGCTAAGTATTTATTAAGCCATGTTAGTATCCTTATACAACCTTCTGTGTAAGAAGAAAACCTTTGTGGGAGCTGGGACACCATGATCCACAAATGACAACAGCCCATATAATGGCTTTAACCTGTATTACTATGTTGTGCAATCTATCCTACATAAAGCTGATTTTAGAATGAAGACAGCAAAATCAGCCAAATAAAGGCAAAACAAAGTACAGAGGAAAAACAACCAAGGAGCAGGATCCTCTCCTGGTGTAAAATGCCACAGCTCCAGTTTTTCAGCAGGCAAGGCTGTCAGCATAGCTTTTGCCCCATCAGGGATAAGCTAAAAATATTAAAACTCCTTGTGTCTGAAGGCTTTAAAGTTGTTAACCCAACTTCAGCCTTCAAAGCAGATGGATGGGCTGCACTTACTCCTTTCTGAGATATCCAGAGCACCCACAGAACTCCTCCACTACCACAGTTACAGTCAGTTCCCCTTTACTTGCCCCAGCTGCTCTCCCCCAGGGCAGTTCCTCCTGTGGCAGCCCCGTGCTGCAGCAAGCAGTTGTTAGCACCAGGCCCTGTGCAAGCAGCAGTGCAGGGACAGGAGGTGACACAAGCTGCAGCAGCCCCCTGGCAGCACACCCAGGCTCTCGGGGCTGTCCCCAAACCAGTCTCCTAAAGCAGAATGCGACTGCACCGCTATTGCACTAGCACACTCAGCAGCATTACCATGCTTTCTATAGATTTTTGAAATATTTTACAGAAAAATATTTGTGTACCTATCAATTCTGCAGGCTTATTTGGTCTCTTGTTGATAAATGTTTCAAAGGACTCCTTCATCAAGTTTATAAATTTTTCATTTTTCTGAAAGCACACTTCTATGATATGGTCCACTTTATCCTTAAAATCTAGTAGCTCTTGCACCATATCCTTGTCTTTTTCAGGATTAACCACTATTGTTGTCCCAAAGTTCTGTAAAACAAACACTTTTGATAGTAAAATACTTTAGAGTGCTACCTATCTCCCCCAACAGACACATTTACCCTTATAAAAAGTATCATAGGAAAATGAATTTATTTACAGAACTACTTATGACTTCAAGTTTTTAAAAAATGAGATGCATTGAAATTCAAAATAAAAACTAGACACACTGATGGATTTCAAACATTAGTGCTGATTTAAAGATTATTTACATTTAAGACAAAAGTAAAAAAATACACAGACATGACTATGATGTGCAAGTTCACAGTGAGATACAGAACTATGATTCATGTAAAATAAATTAAATGGAAACTGCCTCAAATGTTAAGTATGAAGGAAAACTTTGCACTATTTTTATTAAACCCACTAGAGAGCTTAACTGATTAAACAGGTAGCAAAACTTTGAGGGCTGCAGCTGAGCCCTCAAAGATTTCTTTTTCATCAAGTGCTCTAAACCAAAATGATCCTAGCTGACTTGCAGGGAAACAAAACTTTCTCAGGCACAAGAAGCAGACACAGACCTGACTTTCTCTTCCTGCTCCTACATTTATTATCTCAGAGACAGAACACCATTTGTCTAATGGATATCTAAAATATCCTGTAAAGGAGGATTTTCACCTACTGGACAATTAACATTTGCTTAGTAACACTGATCAGCGCCCTGGACGGAATGATCAGTTTTCCAAAGTGAGAAAGGGGGCACAGCAAAAGCAAAACAGTAATCAATGGGCATATTTTGGCCAACTGAAGTATGTTAGCCAAGAACAGTAGAAGAGATGGGGCAAGTTCCTCCCCAGCCTCAGAATTTCCATTGCATTATCTAATTAGCTACTGTCATCTTTCATGGAGATCTTGCTCAAGTACCATTTCAGAGTAAAGCTGAACACAAGGCTCCCAAGGTACTTGGAACCAACATGTGTGTCACAGAATCACAGAACAGTTTGGGCTGGAAGAGATCTCTGATGGCCAGCTAGTCCCTCAGATCTTCCACTTGTCACAATTTCCCCTACATTAACACAACATTTCAGCATCTCACTGTCTCTACCAGGTACATTCATAAATTGCAAGGCTTCCCCCCATTCTGAAACAGCAAACCTAGATGCAAAAAGCCAAATGGCACCTCTGAATTCACAAAAGGCTGACTGCAATGGAACACAGACCCTTACCACAGTAAACTGGCTCACAAGATAAAACAGTAGAAATTCTTGAAGCCTCTCTTCACTGTCACACAGAACATTTGGAAGGAGATTACTGACACTTACAGAAAAGGTTTTCTAGGTTTTTGAGTAGGTACACAACCATATAAAGCTGTAAGAAGTCTGACTCTGTGAAACACAGGGTATGATAACCCAATTTAACAGCTGTTATGAGAAGAGAGGTTCCTTTCCTTATTCCTTTTCCCATCTTGAACTCCTACTTCTTTCCTTGGACCAGCATATGGACTTTTCTGTGAGTCTCCTTAGCTCACTAAACCTGGGATTAAGCTGACCTTGCCCAGGTATTGTGATAAAACAATCACACACAATACCACAATAGATCACAGGAGAGCCTGTGTAGTAGCAGGCAGCGCTAGGATTAAGTCAAGAACATGGTCTGGGAGAAAGAAGAAGAAAGAAGATCCTCCTCAGCCACAGCACCACCATTCAATAGGCAACGTCCTAAGGAATAAACTCCTCCTCAGTCCTGGGACAGAGGGTAACCATGTTCCATTACCACGAGCTGCAGCACTGGTGGATCATGCTGAGCTCTAGACATAGGTATGCAGAAAATGCACCTCTGGAATTAACTGATATTGCACACTTAATCCTGAGGGTTGATGAACACATGGGCAGTTCAGGGGAGAGCCCTGACATCAGGAATTATCAACTCCAGGGAGAAAAATTGCATGTGACACTTTCCTGCCTTCATCTTGCAAGAGCACTAGAGTGCAAGCTCTCTGGGGCAGCATACTACATGGATATTATGGCTAACAAACAAACCCAAACCATCTAAATAGGACTGATGGATTATTTTCAACAGGAGCATTCCCTTCCCAACAGCTTTAAAATCCATCCACATTGTTGTAGGCTGGTTACAAGTAGCACTGCCTAAACTGCAGCAGAATAACAGGTTTTGCAGGTATGCAAACACTTGAGTGTATTTGCAGCAAAACAACACATAGTACAGTCCAGAACAGTCTAAACGTGCATGTGGTTCTATTTAAAGCAATGCAATCAAAAACATCCTGTGTAATGTTCAAACCTATAAAGAAAGCAGCTTCCAAGTAGAAATTTAAAACCAAAGTAGGTGTTGCTGTTTCTTATCATGTGATTGCTACTGAGGTAGAAGCATTAACATCCCTTCCCATTTTTACTTAAAACAGAAATTTGGTGATACACCTATATATTATTCTTGACTTTGACAGAGGAAATTTGTAACAGCATAAATTTTTACATTAGTAATAGATCATTGACATACCTTGATGTATTCACTCCAATGCTGCAGAAGGATCTGCTGCCCACCTTTTACCCGGCTGAACAGCTGGTATGTCTGGGTCAAATCTGATATTCTGTTTTCATCAAGCAGGCTATCAAGTCCTAAAAAAAATTTAATCAGAAAAAAAGGAAATTTGAATACAGTTACATAAACACAATTAGAAATATATCAGAGAATATCTCTATTAGAGAATATACCAGTATTTCAACTGAAATACTTTCCCAACAAGGTGGTGATCGTGAGCCTTTTGCAGAATGGTTATGAAGAGACCTTGACTTCAAGGGTATAGTTTCATCAAGAACCACTAGAGACAACAGGAAGCTAAATAAACTGCCCTAAATTAAAGTAATGATAAATACTTCACACGATTTTTTCCTGTGGGGCATGGTGAGCCAGGTTTTTAGATTAAGAATGTGCTGGGAACAATCTACACTCCTACCAATGGAATAACACAAGATTACAAATTCCTTTCAAGCAACTTTTGCTTTGTTGATTCACCCTACATGAGACTAAGCTTTGGGCTAACAAATGGAGAAGTGAAGTCCAAAGAATCTAACAAGCAAGTAATTCATACACATTTTTCCATTTGAGAGTATGTATGTAGTTCCAGTGTAATCAGAAGTACTCTGGTGTCAGTTACAGAGGCTTTAGTAATACCAGAGCATAGCACCAAAGATTTATGACAGTTTTTTTAAAAACAAAAAGCTTGATTTTACACAGGTTGACAATTCCCACCATCAGTGTAGCTGACACTGTACAACTGCCCTACTTCACCAAATATATTTAATTAACACTAATTTTTAAATTATATTAAAACTGATTTGCAAATCACTACCAAATTATTCCATGTTCTGCTATATTCTTCAGCTTAAAAATACTTTCACTGTCTACTGCAACTTACATACATGTTCAGAAAGGCAAACAATGTTCAAGAACAATGCCAGGTAAACTTCTGTCTGCTGTTTAGAGATTTCCTAAATTTCTGAGTTATCAGAAGAATAGACATACTTTAAATGTAAGACAACAGACTACACAGTCCCAAATACAGAGTTTTAGTGCTCTCTTTTCATTGAACATGGAATTAAAATCCTGGAAATCAAAGAATCACAAAGGCTTGGATTGGAAGATCTTGTTCCAATCCCCAGCTGTTGGCAGGTTCACCTTCCACCAGGCCAGGTTGCTCCCATCTCCTTCCAACCTGGCCTTGAACACTTCCAAGGATGGGGCATCCACAGCTTCTCTGGGCAACATATTCCAGTGACTCACCAGCCACATAGTAGAGAAATTCTTCCTAACATCTCATCTTAGATCTCTCATCTTTTAGTTAAAACCATTCCCCCTTGACCTATCGCCATCTGCCCCCTTTCTTTTATAAGCCCTCTTTAAGCACTGGAAGGTCACTGTGAGGTCTCCTGGGAGCCTTCTCTTCTCCATGCTGAATAACCCCAGCTCTCTTAATTAAGAAAAGCCCATCCCATTACCTCCTATTCAGTTAAAGACACCTCCTATTCAGTTAAAGAACACTATCTGCTTTATTATAAGCTAGATAACATACAGCCTTCCCTCTTCCTTTAGTATGAGCTGTGCAACTGAAAAAAATATTTAGTCACACATTTGACAAACAAAAAGGATATGCAGCAAAGTCCTCTGATAACAGGTTTCACAGAGCTTCCAGAAAGCAGTGCTATAGCCTTGGGAAAATCTATTTACTCACAAAAAAAAAAAAAAAAAAACACCACTAGATCTGACCCCAAATATCTAGTCAACAGCAGTTATACTAATGTAAGGGAAAAAAGGTTTCTTATACAGACCCTGCATTTTTAAGGTTTTTACTCCTGCATCAAACTGACTACTTCACATTCCTTGACTTAATGAAGAAAACCTACAAAAGGCAGCATCATCTTCTACTTGAACAGAATACTAAGATGTCATAAGCAAATTAAAACATGTTCTAGATCAAAGGCAGAAAACTAAGCAAGTGATGATAGAAACTTTATTACTATTTTTTTTCACTAGAGACAGAATGCAAAACCTGATCCAACAATCCTGGAGTCATGAAGCACAGTAACCAGAGAGCTCAAAAAATGTAGAAGTCTCTCCATATTTACATGGATGGCTCATACACATTGTAAACCAAGAAAAAGTTCAGTTTAAAACAAGACCCCATACTTCCTGCTGAAGCCACTTGATAAACAAGCATATCATTGGAAAAGTTACTTAATCATACTTGAATTAAAGAGCAAGCAAAATTAACACATATCAGCAAAATATAATTATTTTTATCTTCTGTTTATAAGTTTAAGAATAGCTAAGATGAAGTGACCAAGTTTATTTCTATAAATGTATTGAAAACAGTGGAACAAGCTATTCCCAGCATAGTTGAGATAAAACTGAGCATAATTCATCTTTAAAAGGGACAAAAAAAGACATAGAAAGGGTATGTATAACATGAAAGTGTTAAACACGGATGTGAGGGAGTTTGAAGATACCAGACTACCAGGGACATCTGTTTTGCAACATAAAAGAAAACACAGATGTAAGGACAATTTGCTAGAAGATCTAAAACCTAAAATATGGCTACTGCAAGCTAAAGAAAAAATAACTTCAAATATTCAAAGATCAGGGAATACTGAACAGACCCAGAAATTCAGCAAAAAAGGAGATATTAAAACTTTAGAGGAACAAAGAAATGGCAATTTGAACACACTAATGTATGAATAAGGACCTCCTAGGAAGGCTGCAGTTCTTATCTCAAATTTCCAGACAAAAGAGACAAAGGCATATGAAAGCTCATTGCCTCAAATGCTGCCAGTTCCAGTAACTGATGATTCTTAAACTACACAATCACGAGAATATGTGAAATTATTGCACTTGAGATGTGTGATTATCACATAAAAGAAGCTACAACAGTAACTGCAGCTCTCATTTAGAAGTTTATATAATTCTAGGAAAGAAGCAGTTCCAAGGTTTAATTCCCAAGCCCACTGCTGCAAGTTAAAGGAGATTTAGAGGCTTAGCAGCCTTTAAAAATATGGAATTAGATTTTAGACATTTCTTTCCAAATACACCATTTACTCCTCACAGTGAGGGTAACAATCGCAGGATTGGTCTTCTGTGTCTGTGGAAGTTTTTCCCATGACTAATATACCTCCTGAAGTAAAAGCCATGGAATTTATAGCTATTGCAGAGTGTGAGATTCCATTGCTAATCAAAGATTACAATTATTTAAAAAAAATACCTTTTTGCAAAATAGCTGATAAGTGTTCTCCTAGAAGCTGCTTCTCCACACAAGCAATCAGTGGTTTCCTGAATTACACAAGAAAAAATATTAGAAGCATTACACTATAAAGAGTTGCCTTCTGTCACAGTGTAGTTGTGCATAACTTACATTATAATGCAAAAAACCCCAACAATTTTATACTTACAGGTTACAAATTAAGACAAAAACCATCACATGATATAAGACAACAATAAATTGTGTATGTAATTTAAAAATAAAAATAAATTGATAAAATTATATTCCTTACACAGCAGAAGTGAGAAGCTTACATTGCAAAAGTCAATACAAAAATGTAACTGGAAAAAAAGTCATTGAGTTCTGGAAACAAACAAGCAAACAACCCAAAAACCTGCAAAGGTTTGAACTTCAAACCAAAACAATACATTCTACTTATGTTAAAAATACAGCCAATTGTAAAATTTTCAGCTAATTGTGTTATGTATGCACACAAGCATAAATTGAGCAAGAGGCACAAGACAAGTTTGTGAAAACTTTTAAATTTCTCCTTGAATATGCCCAACTTTTTACCTTTATACACGCATTTTAGACAGGAGTGAAAAATAATGGGAACTTTTCCCTTATATCTTTCATCACCTAAAAGATAAAATAAATGTCTGAAGTGCAAAGGCACTTCATTAATTAATTCCAATGTTTAAACTTCTACGCTGCTTACAATGGAACAACCTAAGACCAACTATTTCTTTATGGATTAAGTATTACAAAACTGGTGCTCAGAACCTTAATTGGGATTTCCTGGAAGAGAGGGGCTCAGCTTGGACTGATGGCAGCCGTTCCTGTAGGAGGATACACTTTTGCTCAAAGGGTACCTTTGCTAACACACCCTCTTTCCTGAAACAGCCATCAGTGACATGCCTGACCTTCCACACAACACACCAGTTCAGGTCCTTCATTTGGAGAGGGTCAGAGAAGGAAGCAGGGATGACCAAAACATGCAGCAGCAGCTACAAGAGAGACAACTGCAATGTCTAGACTTAGGAATACCATTAACAGGCAGCAAGGGGCTGAAGGGAACTGACAGATCACTTATTTTCAACGAATGAACTGGGGTCATCAGCAATGCTACTGGGCACCAGACATAAAAGGAGGCACTTTAGCACCCGTGGAGACCTTTGTCAAAGCCTGGCACAGACAGAAAAGCTGATGTGAATCCCTATCAGAGACTGCAAGTATTTCTGAGATACAAAGACAAATGCCAGGAGGTTCAGAAAATACACTGAGCTGAAAACAGGCAGATTTCAGTAGAGTGTCAGGGTATCACATACATTTCCTCTAGTTGTTCCCTTCAGTGGTCATAAGTGAACACGAAATGCTGTTTAAACAGACCCTTGTTTTTAACACACATGGCCATTTTTCCATATCTCCTGCCATTTCCAACTGCTGCTATCTGCAGCTGCTGGCTGCTTCCAACAGGGTTGTATGAAATACCACCCCCTGCCCTGCAAGACCTATTCTGAGTACAGGAGAAGGGACAATTTACCTGCTTGAGGCCAAGAGGCAAAGCACTACATCCTAGCAAGCAATCAAAATCAGTATTTATCCTGGCTAAGGAAGGAGTCAGAAGGTACCTTCTGTATGACCTCAAAGCCATGTACCTTGGTCACCTACTGACTGACGAGGTGACACACTTAAACTGGTCAGCTGTCCAGAGGAGCATGTACTGCTGGGCTCAAGGACTCCCCCTGTGGGCTGCAACAACACACTTGTGTTGTCCCAGGTGCTGTCTGAAGTATTTGGAATGGTGTTTGTCCTAGAAGTACTGTTTCCATCTCAAGATCAAGCCAGCTGCAACTAAACAGCATCCTTTATCCTGCTAAATAGCATCCTTTCTGCTGTTTCCATGCACACACAGAGAAACAATATGGTCCCAGGAACACTCAAGTGCTCTAATTTTAACAACTGCTGTTTCTTAATGCAAGGGGAGAAAATTAGCATGAACCCTACTAAAAGTAGGTTTCTAAGCCCTTAAGGGTGAGATTCAATGCAAGCTCTTGATGTCTACTGAGACTGAAAATGCAATGGTATCAACCTATTTTTTTAACCTAAACAGTAAATAAATGCATATATTTGCTATAACTTTATAAACAGAAAGTTCCACATATTTCAATATGAGTGATTTCACCAGAAAAAGCTAGTCACCCTGCAATCAGCATTTACAGGAAGATCCAAGTTCAAATATGTGCCATGACACACACCACACATATGTGTATATCTATACATCTATATAAAATGTCTGAAGAAGATAAAATATAATTTTTATTCAGTTATCATTTTCAACACCAAATGACATGCCAATAAATCCTCCAGAAGACTAAAACCCAATAAATTTAATGTCACATTCTTAACTAAAGAAAAAAGCAACCACTTGCTACAGACAAATTCTATATGGATTTATGTAATGCCAGTTCCTGCAGGAACGTGTTAATTTAACAAAACACAAACTATTACTTAAAACCCACATGAAAAAGGACAAGCTACCTCACTCAGTGCATTGGCAGCAGTTGATGCACTGTTAAGCTCACACCTTGGACTGTTTAAAAATGATACTCATGACCTCTGCCCTTCCGGATTTTTTCAGATTTTGTTTGGGTTTTTGTTTGTTTGTGGTTTTGCTTTTTTTTTTGTAATGAGTCTTTCCTTCCCTCAAGAGATTTGTGGTTAAAGATGTTATCAGTTCATGAATGGCTAAAATCAGTTGCTGTTTTGATAATGGAAATTTGAGCTCTTATACAATTTTTTTAAATGCACTATACAGAATCAGTACTTCTGAACAAATGTCTTCTTTCTTACTGAAAATATACTTTTATTTTAAGGAACTAACTTTTGATAAAACCAGTCTTAAAAAAACAAGCTATTTCATAAGCACTCTCAACAAGATACTATCTGTAAGATAATGAAGACATTATCTCAGTGTCTCTACAACCATAGATAATCATACTGATTTATGAAGAATGCTTGACTTACAGTAAAAAAAATAAAATTTGTACTCACTGTGTGCCGTGATCTAAATATGTTACAACTCTGTCTGCTTCTTCTTCCAAACGTTTATTAACATGGTGAAGATATTCTGGGACCTAACAAGACAAGAGAATGATCAGTTCAACTATAGAGGTATGAAAGGCAGCTAATCTTGTTCCATGACAATTAAATTACATTTTTAAAAGAGTACATTAACTGGAAAGGACTATTCCACCAGAATGTTATGTACTACATAATCTGTATTTTTATTAATCAATGTTACTTCATATTAAAGGTACTGTAGTTGATAATGTGACTTTAGCTACAAAAATGTCACTGTCTTACTACAGAATTGTATCTATCAAATTCCAGTACAACCTGGGGTCTGCCCTGTTGATACAATACCATGGTCCATATCAACATACTGTGTTTTGAATACCTGTGTACCAGTAAATTTCACCGGATAATACACCATGGCACAACCAAAGTTCTTATGTAATCCCAGAGTTGATAAAACTAACATAAAAGCCACTATTGACCACATGCACCTACCTCTCTTTCCTGCATTAATCTTTGGCCTTCTGCAGCATATAAACAATTTGTCTCTTCCAGAAACCTCTGTTCAAATGATTTCTTGTACACCTGGCTCGAGAAACCAGTGTAATTACACACATTAAGCTCACAGTAACAGCATCATTTTTGTTAGTCAGGTGTAAGAGGGCAAGTAAAATTTTAAGGAAGTACACAGCTGTAGGAAATGTCAATGTAACATTACATTAACAAATTTTCTGTTTGCCCACTGATTTCAGAATGACTGAGTTCAGAACTAGCTTCCCAGAGCAGCAACAACTTGTTTCAGTCATCAGTACTTGAACAGTCTAAATTAACAGGCTTCTGTTTAAGGTACACAGCCCACCACCAGTACCCAACATCACAGCACAGCAATGACATCCAATTCACCCAAGATCTAAACTCCCACTCATATTTCTGTAGCAAAAAACTCCTTCCAACTACCACAAACCAGGTAATTGTCATCAGTAAAATATTAATATGTTGAGTAACACATCTTCAGATCTGCTAAGTTTCTCTCAGTGGCCCAGGAAAAATGAATTATATCAAATAAGGTGAACTTCTTCTACAGGGAACAAATGAGGTGTGCAAAAAAGGCACCAATAACAAAAAGAGGCACCAAACAACATAGACATTAAAAAAAAAATCTCTGCATAATGACTAACAGTTTACTATAGAAAGGAAATAAGCCAGAAAGAACAACTACATAAAGAAAATGTTATAACAGTCTGAGGAACTATGGATTCATATATAAATAGAGGGACAGTGAAAAGAAAAAGGGAAAATTCCTTGAGTGTGGTGGAAGAATAGAAGAAAATATTTTTTCCAAAACACAAAGCTGTAAAATTCATTACATTCTGACCCCTTTTTATCTCTTAAGGACTCCTCGTTGAAGGTTGTCTGCCCAATGCAGGGAAGTTGGAGCTAGATGATTGTTGCAGACATCTCTTTATGAAAAATCCTTTCCTTATGATTTTTTCCTCCTGAGAAGCTGAGAGGCCTCAGAAACAAAATGTAAACAGTAATTATCTGCTGTTGTGGAATGCAACAGGTGCATCTGTGATTGGTCTCATGTGGATAATTTGTAATGAAAGGCCAATCACAGCCCAGCTGGCTCAGACCCTCTGTCCGAGCCACAAACCTTTGTTATCATTCCTTTCTATTCTTAGCCTAGCCTTCTGATGAAACTTTTTCTTCTATTCTTTTAGTATAGTTTTAATGTAATATATACCATTAAATAATAAATCAAACCTTTTGAAATACAGAGTCAGATGCTTGTCTCTTCCCTCATCATAAGACCCCTGTGAACACTGTCACAGATGATCTTTAAGGCCCCTTCCAACCCAAACCATTCTATCACTTTCAAAAACCTAATTTTTTTTTCAATGGCTTCTCTCTCAAACAGAATCGTTTTTCTGGGATGAAAGAGGAAGCTACAGATTAAAGTCAAGAGGATTAACATGAAAGGCAGAAAACCAGGTAAGCTGCCTAACAAGAAAGGGCTTTTTTATGTAGCCTGCCTCTTCAAACTCCTTCAAGCCTTCAGCCAGTTTTGTAATGCTGTACTGCCACTCTGAAATGGAGCAACCTGAGCAGGTTTTAGGAATGAAGGATAGCTCCAAAGTTTCACTGCAGATCACACAAGGCTGCAGCCTTAACTCAAGGACAACCTATGTGGAAGCCAGAAGCACAGCACTTGTCAGTGTCCTTGGTACTTACTTACTATCTCTGCTCTGCAGCCTTAACTCAAGGACAACCTATGTGGAAGCCAGAAGCACAGCACTTGTCAGTGTCCTTGGTACTTACTTACTATCTCTGCTCATGGAAAGTTCCAGTAAGTTGCAGCTTGACATGATCTGAAAACCTTGGCCTTAATATGGCATCCCATTCTATCATCAGCATTTCTAAGAAGTTGCCAGCAGAGTGATGTTTTTGTGCTATAGACCCAAGATCTGGACTCCAAAGTGACACCTTTTTACAGTGACAGAGAGGGATTTTTCTGTTCCTACATTTATCTGGCATTAGGACGAGACAGTGAGTGATTAAGACAGACAAAATACTGCAAATCTATTAAGATCTGAGGCCATTACCTCTGCTAAGGAAAACAGGCCAAGAGGTGTCTTTTAAAAACAGTACAAGACTGCACATGGGGTAAAGAAGGCAATCATACCAATGTAATGGCCAGATTTTACACACATTTACTAGGTGAACAGGATAATTTTTGTACAAAACACGACTCAGCAATCCACACTGTTTCTAAACCAAGCTGTTACTAGTGAATTTGGCTGTACTCACCTGCAGATCTGAGAGCATGCTCAACAAACTCCGCAGCAAGCTCCTGTCCACAGCTTCACCATTTCGTTCTCGCTCGATCAGCAGGAGAATTCCATCAATAGTCTTGGTTTGAACTTGCTTGTCATTAATGATATGGTTTCTAAATAACTCTAGCCCCATATCCCTATGTAAATATTGAAAATTCGTCACACTGTTGATTCTTTTGAAAAAATCATACATATGTTTAAAATATATGGTGTGTATATATATTATTCAGAAAAAATACATTAATGGTGTGTGTACTCTTTTTGATACCATCCTCTAACAAAACTGTAACAAGAATTATATTGGTATCCTAAAGATACCAAATCACATGCTACCAGAGGCATACACTTCAGTGGAGAACTGTTACCAGCCTGTCCAACTTTCACATAACAGACTGTAAGTTTCTCTGCTCATTAAGTAAAAAACCAAACAAAACTGATCATGTACCTTAATATAAAATTCCCTGGATCAGACATTCTAGGTGTAATTCATAAGTTTTGTTCAAAGCATGAATTCTTTATATCTTTAGGATCTTACCAGCTCTATCAGATTCTTGTTTCATTCTAAGATGATGAGGAATGGTGCCTCTATGCCATTAAGCAGCCAATTGTTAAATACTGAAATCTGAGCAATCCTAGATAGAACTTATTACCTCTGACTTCTTCACATGCATCAGGATTTCAATAAAAGGAATTTTACCAGTGGGAGAAAAATAAAGTATGAACAGACCTCATCACCAATGTTTAGTAAAAAGAAGCCTAACACAGTTGGTGGAAAACTGCTGAAGCCGGGAACAAAAGGTGTCCACTGGACAAGCAAGAGGCTGGAGAAAGATGCCAGGCTCTTCAGACACCATGAGGAACTCACAAGAGCACAGCAGCCAGCCAGGGAGGAAAAAGACATGCTCTTACTTCATTACTTTATCTACCTTTTTTTTGGTGGGGAGGGTGCTTCAGATAAAGTAGTAACAGTACCAGAAATTTTTAGCAAAGCCTGGGTTTGTTTGCTTGGGAATGATGTAAAATGCCCCTTAGGGGGGATGCTTTAAAGCAGAATGCCCAAAGATGTGACCATGGTGAGCTGAAAGTACAAAAGCATCATCAAGTGACCAGAGCTGCAAAGAATCTGCACCCTGTCACTGTATCTGACTCACTTAAAAAAACAGAGCAAGAAGCTGAATGTTGAATTTTGTCAAAACCAGGAGCACCTGTAATGCTGGGCCAGTGCTAAGGTGGGAAGCAGCAGTCGAGGGGAGGTTCCTACAGACTCAGCCTCATCAGGCTCTGACAACAACAGCCACACACAAACCTTGACTTTGAAGCCCATGTTCACAGACCTTCCTCTTTTACCCACCCTTGATAGTGAGTATTCCTGGGGAGGGAGGACATGACACACACATATGCCGACACATGCATCTCCATAAACTGACACAAAATTTTAGAGATCTATTATCAAATATAATGTGAAAAATTTATTTTCAATCTTTGCAAATGTAATAGCACATCAACACTCTCAAGATTATAGGAATACTTACATGGATACCTACCATATAGAAGGAAGCACTGAATTCTGAAGCACATATGTACGATCCAAAAATAAGAAAATGCTTCTGATCATGATCTGAAACATATAAAGAAAATATTTTTCTCTTCACCTCCATGTGGTATTTTAAATTAGAAAATAACATCAAAAAACTACATCACAGACACACACCTCATTTACTGATGTAGGTATTTTAAAATTTTATGGTGACTTGTACAGACACAGGTATGCAATCTATTGAATTTAATACTATTACTTGGTGGTATTCCCAAGTACATCCAAGACAGTTTTCAAATTCTTAACTATTAACTAAATATCTTTATTAGCTTGTTAGGAGTTTTATACCAGTGATATACAAACATATATCAGTATACTGACATACTATTCAAACAGTACCTCCAATACAGTCAGTAAACACCCTGAAATAGCATGCTGCTATGCTTCCTGCTTTAAAACAAAAAAACCCAAAACAACAAACAAAGGTTTAAACTAAGACAGTAATAATCTGTGCAACAGATCTTTTCATAGTAAAAGCTAGCTGCCAAATTCATAAGAAAGACAGAGATAAATTAAATCCAACAGTCAAAAGAAGGTATAAAAATGTATCATTTTTTTCAATAAAGAAGTGGGAGGAGGAGGTGGTTTTGTAGCTTACTAGACTTTTACATTCAAAATCCATTTTTACCTTTGTTCATAAGAAGGCTGCCCAACTCTCAGTTTAGCATTAGCGTAACTCCAGATGTCAGGAACTCCCCCCAGGCCAGACAGAGATTTCTATTCCCAGCTGTATTCCACCTACTCCTTTCCTAAAGGATTTCATTGCCCCTGAAGCAATTCTCAGGCTGATATAGCTACTGGCCAAGCATATTAAAGTCAAACAGCAATAAAGGTGGGGTTTTTTCTTAAATAGCACAAGTGCTAACCCAGCACATGGGCAAGAGAGCCACTTGCTACAGGTTGTTGCTTTAAGGAAGAAAAAAAAAAAGCTTAGAAGTAATTAAATCAAACAGTGTTCACAGCAAAAGCCCTTTCATGAAAACACAGGTTCACACTAACTACATTTTCAAGGCAGTATCTTTAACTCTTTCCATCAGACTGCTGAATTCAAATAGTTTCCCTAACACCTTCCATTTTTAATTCAGATAAAAATCATATACCTCTGCCCAAACCTCACAGGAAAGGAAAGAACAGTGGATTTGAGGAATGAAAATAGAAATTTAACTATATGGGGCATCAGCAGCCAATGCTAAGTAAGTGACAATGCAATAAAAACTCATTGTAAAATGTTAGTTTGGACTTATAATAATGAGTTCTTAAAGGCACAGTTTTCATAGAGTGTTTTTCAGAGAGGACCTTTTCTGTAACATAAATCATCGTGGAGGTAGAAGACAAAAAAAGGCAGATAGAAAGTAAGTTTCAGTTCTTTATCCTTTCTGGTTTTTAGCTTTATAGTCAGGATAATAATCTCTGCTTTGAAAAATAAATTTACAAGTTAACCTAGTTCTTGGAGTTATTTAAAAGCAAAGACTCCCCAAATTACTTAAAATTATGAACAGCAAACAACTTCATCATTCCTTGGTTAGTTTTTCTTTCCACCCAAAGGAAAAATGGTGTCAATATATTTGAGTGATATTCAATCCTTAAATGAACCTATCAAAGTCAGAGTTAACAGAACCTACATTTCAAAAACAGAAGCTCCCTCAGCCAGCAAAAGGGAAAGTGAAAAGCAATGCTAACACTTGAAGGAGGAGAAGCAGTGCAGTCCCAAGCTAAAACTATGACAACCTAATTTTAGCCAGATTTCACACCTCAAGGATAGATACTCTGAACAAACATTCAACTTACCATTTGTCTGCAATGATCTTGCCAGCATTTATTTATCTTCTTTAAAAATAAAAGACTATCCAGAGAATCTGTACAGCATCCATTAAGGAAAACTAGTTTGCCAGTATCTTTAGAGACCATATTCTGGAGATGATCTTTGCCAGCCATTAGGCAAAGCTGCTCCATGGATATTCCAATGCTACTGTGCCTGCCAGGGATAAACCATTAATTGCAGAGCTGCCCAGCACAGTGGCTGGCAGCTCTCCAAAAGGCCTCCCTGTGTTTTCAAGGAATAACACTCCCAGCTCTTCAGTAATACCATCTAGTGGCTGCACTGTGCAACCTTAATATAGATTTAAACAAGAAATCCCACCAGCGTCAGACACACGTTTGTCACCAACTGAGGTGAGAGGGATGGAGAGGTTATTTTGTTTATTTAATGAGTTCACACTGAGCACAACAGGAGTGACCCTAATCTCTTAAAAGCAGTTACAGTTCTAAATAATCCTCAACAAATCCAAATACCACTCTTTTCATATACATCTCCAGGTCACCCTAAGTAATCTACAGAGTCTTCCTCATTACACAACAGATCCAACTGTTATTTACAAATAAAACAGTTCTCATGTATCTCAAAAGTAAATCTAAATGAGGCTTTACCTTCCTCTCCCACACATTATCATCATTTCCAACTCATTCTGGCCAAATCTGATTAATCTTAAGGATCTTATGTCCTTGGGATACAAAGTGGTATACCTGGAAAATATTAAATTTTCAACCCTCCAATCCACCATCACCCTGTCAAGAGGGCAAGGTGAAAGCAAAGTTTGGAAACACTAGTTTTAAAATGTTTTCTTCGTAACATCATCTGAAGTCTGAAAAAGCAGGAATGCAAAAAAAGGTTGTACACTACTTTAAGGAAGACTATAAGATTTGGCTCTCAAAGACCAGGTATGTTAAACACTACTGCACTAATGTGCTAGGTAGAAGCCAGATGTCTATAAATGGGACTCAAAAAAAACCACCAAAAAAATCAAAAACCAAACCACCAACAAAAACCAAAACCACATAGCCTGAAGTCAAGTTGGTGCTATGTACCATTAAAAACCCAAAATTATTCTGAGTGTAGGCACCTACCTGGGGAATGCAGAGTCACAATTCAAAGCACATTTAAAGCATTCACCTGCAAAGGAGGTTTGTTCTGGGCCCTGGCCCCTTGTTTTTTCTACTTTATCCTATCTTTTCTACTGTATTCTACTATTTTCTGCTAAAAAATCCATAGAGAGCTGGGAAACAATGCCAGCAGCCACAGTGCTGTAATATCTGTTCAATATGTCACTTTCCATCTATCATCTGCTGGCTAAGGCATTTTCCAGGAATTTGGGGACACCAAGGTGGACACAGACTATTCATCTGCTGCTCCAGCAGTGCAAGCCCATGGCCACCACACAAAAGACACCTATTATGTAAAGCAACTTCTCAGCATGTAAAGCTTGACTGGATTCAGGAAGCAGGGCTGGCTACAGCCAGGTGTCCACAGAAGATCTACAGCCACTTCTGTGACTCATTGAGCCAGAAGAAGTGTCCAGCAATGTAACTTCAGTAAACCATAAAACTTCATCCTTCCATGCATCCCAAGACAGCCAAATGATCTCTTGAACTTAGAGCTCTCTTCCAAGAACCTCCCAAGGTATACATGAAATACCTGAAGGCTTGTTGAATGCCTCTGTGATACATCATTGCTGACCAGTAGTTATTTTGGTCAAACACGAACACTATGTTTGATTTTTTTGTTGTTGTTTTTGATAATCACTGATTTTTTAAAGCTATTGCTGCCATAAGCATCACTACTCACCTGCCACAAAAATTCATACCTACTGAGAAATCTCACAGTCCTATTGACATTTTCTAGATTTAGTGTAAAATTTGCATCCCTATTAAAGTGATAAATAAATTCTTACTAGGATGCTACACATCAATACACAAAAATTATTCACCCAGATGACTTAAAGTTGCCTATGACTGATTTAAAAACATATAAGCAAAGAATCTCTTTAACACATTGACAATTTCTGGTGCATTTTTTGCAAAGTCTTGTTTTAAAAAAAAATTATTTAAACGAACCATTCTAACCACTTCTGTGCATGATAAAAGGATATTCTCTAAACTGAAGGATTTGTGCCTCCACATGTTCTTCACAGACTTGTCGCAGCTGTTTGTACAGTGTAGCAGAGACTTTGTAGGAACAGAGATTTTCAACAGCCTAAAAACCAAATAAGGATTATGAATGAGACAAACAACCAACTTAAATTTTTGTGTCTATGTAATTAAGGCTTACAAGGGAAAAAAAATTCAGCGTTACATGTTCAAGCTGTGCACAAAACCAAAACATCAAAACAAAGTTATGTAGAAAAATTAAGACTTTAGGAGTCTTTCCTGATTTTGGTCCCCTTTTATTCTGCTAGATTTTGTGTCACAAACAAGATCCACCATCACAATTTGGGTCATATTTCAGATGTGCTGTTGAACACTATCAGAATTCTGCCTCCTTCAGTACTGCTCAGCTGTAAAACTCCTCTAGAAGGTCCATTTTGTGCATTCTTAAGTATGCACACAAGTGCTTTTGTGGGTCAGGAACACAACCATACCAAATATTTTAATTTCTTTGTAACTTTAAGTTAGATATTTCAAGCAGTCTGTCTAAATGGTGAGTATAGCTCTTTTCTTGTCTTTTTATCAACTAATTTCTTCCCAAGTATTTCCACTGAATCAAACACTCATGCAAAGGTATGTAAACTGAAAGGAAAAATAATTAAGAAAAAATCCCAAACAATAACAAAATCCCCACAATCAACCCCACATTAATTATTACATAAAGACTTGAAATCATTCATTGGGAGCTCACAAGATTTAGTTGAGTATTTATCCTTAGTTAACTAAGGAGGCCAATTCTGCCCAAAACCAAATGTTCTGGTGATCACTACATTAATATCAAATGCTGTTATATCATGAGGCAATATTGCACAGAACACTGCCAAGGATTTAAAGCACTATGTCACTTAGACAACTAAAATGTTTTCCTCTGCTCCAGAGGATTCTAACCTATCTAATCTGTTTTTATTTAAATGCATATAAAAATTTTGATACAACATTAAAGCATGCAAACAAAATTATAACAGTGCCTATGTTTTTCATCTGGTCTTAAGGTAAGTAAAATGATAACTTGCAACAAACAGTATTCAGACAATCACTTTGCAGATAATGTTATAGCCACTCCATCCGTCCAAGTTTAAGTCTAGTCAGGACTCCCATAGTTTTTTCCTTCATTGCTCTACTGTCTTTTCTTTGCTACTACACTGTCCTGTTCTATGTCCTCCAAAAGGGCAGTGCTGCCCCAATTCAGGTTATTTAGGACCTTGCTGCAAAGGTAATTTTCTTTTTCCATTATTTTTATCACTCACTCCTCATTCAGCAATTCTTTGTACTGTCCCACTTTCTCTATCCCATCAAGTAAGTATAAGCTACTTCTATCAAAATCTGTGCAATCTACCATCAATCCCAGACATCATTTCTATTTTAGTCACAAAAAACTGGCTGCCACCCTCCCATTGCTCGCTGACTACACTTCTGCCAAGCACCTCATGCCTGATCCCATGGGGCCTCTAATGCCTGGAAAGGAGTATCCTTCAGGCTTCCCACTCAGCCTCATCATTGTTGTTCTTCAGTTTCTTCTCAGCCACTGTGCCAAATTAAATAAATAAATCAGAAGGTTCAACTGTAGGCTGGTACAGCAGCCCACTGAGTGCACTGAACTCTAGCAGGCCGCTCACTTTCTCCCATAATGTCAGATAAAAACTCAAAAAAAAAAAACAAACCAAAAAACCACCACAAAGCCCTGATAGTAAGAACTGATGGACCCAGAGATATTTTCCCCTGCGGATGACTCGATGCTAACCAACAGGCAGTTAAAATGATCTGTAAATACAGATCAGGTTTCCAATGGATGCTGAACCTCATCTTTTATTCCTCTGGCAGAACAGTAAATACCTGTCCCTGCACAGGCACACTGAGCACCACCACCCACTGTGCAGAAATCTTCCTGATTTGCTGCCTTAAGGACTATTCAATCAGCCTTGCCCAGTTTTTACAAATAAGCAGGCAAAGAGAAAAAGCAAGAAGTACAGTTCTCCCTTCACAGTTTATCTGAAATCTCTCCTCTTCTGCCAAAACTCAAGCATGTACCCTAGTGATTTCATAGCCATATTACTATAATCTCATTTCTGAGCCTCTGAAAACAAGTTAGGTAACACCTAAAGCATCTGTGGGCTGGTTTTTGTTTTTTATTTTTGTTAGACATGAAAAAGCAGGGTTTTTCAAATGCTGAATTTAAAACAATAAAATGCATTATGTCATGCACACTGTGAAAAACTGCAAGTATTAACATACATATATTACAGTCAAGCTTTCAATTTAAAGGGAATAATTATTTTAAGTCAATATACATTTACACAATCAGCCATTTTAGACCCATATATTACACACCCTAACTAAAGAGATAAGTATAGTCAGTTCTCTCCTGATCTTCCTGAACAGCGACTCAGTACTGACTACTGGCCTTCTCCCCTCTCACAGTCTCCCCTTTGCACCTCAACTAAACATTTTAAAAATTTTAATTCTAAAACATAATAACGTTTGCAGTCCTGGTCTGGCAAGGACATCAATCACCTTGATTTGATCAGATCAAACACCTGCACCCACAGAAAACTCATAATTAACTTACATTATATAGCACAATTTAGCACATCAGTATTTTTTTATAGCATGAGCACTCTAAAAAGCTGCAACTTCAGCTAAATACCTCAAAGCACATACATCTGAAATAACATAGAACTAAAGCACATAATTGGAGAAAGTAGAGAAATGGCTCAGGAGTCCATTTCTTTTACCCTCGCCAGCCCCTGCTCCAGTAGTCCAGGCGTTCTAGAAGTGCTTTTTTACCACTTGAACAGAAAAACTAAGATCTTTATTGTTATGAAAATGTAACAGTAATCAGAAATGTGGATAAAGTGACAGTTTGTTGCCTACTCAATCAAGATTCCTTTTTAATTCCCCAAAAGGTATAGAAGTATAATATTAAAATGTAATAATATCAAATACTTCAATATTACTATTTACAAGAGACCATAGTATGTACAAAAATCATCACAAAATATATAACTTCATAACCCTGTTAAGAGTAACATCCTGTTTTCAGCATGTTGAGTGGGCAGAGTTTTGAAGATACTATGACTTAGATCTCAGCCCTGCCCTGGAATAGCTTTCTGTGCCTTCCAACAGAAACTGCTTTTTCATAGGCCCAGATCATGGTAGCTCTCCGAGGAACTGATAAACAAAAACTGACTAGAAACAGAGTATCTAGCAAAGCTTTTAAGAAATCAAAATACATTATGCTGAATGCATGCCAAAGCAGTTTACTTGCAAAAAAAAACGAAACCAAAACCTGACGTAGCTTACCTGGTAGAGCTCTTCGAGGTTGTATTTAATAGAAATGCTACTCTGTATTGCTCCCACCGCTTCATGAAGTTTCTGCCAGGTGTCCTGAGTGTAATTATCAGGTAATTTGGGTCTTTCTGTGAAGTAAAACACAGGTAGTTTGAAAACGGCCACCCAAGGGGAGCCCGCAGCAGCAATGTCTGTCTCGCTGCTGCTCCATCAGGTTGTGCCAAGCCTCTGTGCTCTTGGCCATGTAACTCTGGCACTCTCAAAGGGGTCACTAATTCCACCCGAGCCTTTGCACGCCGCGCTTCATCCCCCGGCTGCCGTGTTTGACGCCCGTGTTACTTTTAGCGAGGCAACCACCCTGCCTGGCTTTAATCAGCGCTGACACTAAGGTGGCTTCCTGCCCGCTCCCTACGGCCGCTACCCCCGCGCCGCACGGAGCCCCACGCGTGTCCCCGGGAGCCCTGACACGGGCACGGTGCCCGCGGCGTTATCAGCCCCGCCGCAGCCGCTCCTCGCCGATAGGGCGGCGGGGCCCGGCCGGGGCCGCAGTAAACAAAGCTCGGGCCGAGCGCACCTGCCAGGACAGAGGGCCCGGCCTGCCCCGTACCCACCTCTGAAGTTCTTGATCACGAGTTTCTTGGAGGAGGCGGTCGCGCCTCCGCCTCCTCCTCCTCCTCCCCGGGAGCGGGTGGCGGTCAGCGAGGCGGGCCTGGTGAGCCCGTTCGTGTGTCCCACCAAGGCCGACAAGTGCGACTTCTTCTGCGGCTCGTCCGCCATCTCCGCCCGGGGCGCCGTGTCCGGCCGGGGCAACGCGCTGGGCTGGGCCGGGCCGGGGCCGGCTGGTCCCCGCCTCCGCTCCCCTCCTCCTCCGCCACCACCCAGCCGCCCTCCCCCACTGCCCGCGGGCTGCTGCCAAGTGCCGCCGTGGGAGGCACCGATAGCCGCCCGCCAGTCTCCGCCCGCCCCGGCGGCCGGCTCGGTGCGGCTCCGGATTCGAGCCCGTTCCCGACTCCGGGCGGCCCGCGGCGCTCGGGCAGCGCCAACCCCGTTCACAAGATGGCTCCCGGGCCGGGGCAGCCTGCCGCCGGCGGCAGCAGCCCCTCGGTGTGCCCCGCTTGCCCTGGCTCTGTTTGCTGGTACCCACCGAAGGGTGGCCGGAACAAAGTGCCCCTTCCCGCCCACAAAAGCTACCAGCCCGAGAGGCCGCCCGCGCCCTGCTCACCGGCACCTGCCAAACCCAACCGAGCCCAGTGAGCACGAACACGGAGCATGTCCTGGTGTCATACATCTCCCTGGCGGCAGCGCCTTTAGGAGTCAACCCGCTCGGGAGTTTAATGCTCAATTCAACTTTTTCCACCCAAGTTCACCGCGACGCCTCGCCAGCGCTCCCGGTGGGCAACGGAGCTAGCGAGGAGAGAGGGGAGGCGAGCCTCCATAGCACTCCCGGGGAAGTAATCGGAGTGTCCCGCCACGGGGCTCCTGCTATACGGAGGGCACAGCCCGCCCGCTGTCCAAGCCGAGGGTAAAGGGGCAGCAGGGTGACAGCGACACTACTCAGACCGCACCGCAAGCCCTGAACACACAGCCTGCCCCAGCGCACGAGGTTTACCTCCGACGCGCGCCCTCTGCCCCGCCCACTGCTCACTCCCATTGGCTGTCCGAGTGAAGCCACGCCCCGGGCCCGCGGTGGGCGGGGCAGCGGCCGCTGGGGGCCGTCACGTGACGCTCGGGGCCGTTCCCGCCGCCCTGGGATCCGGAAGCGCGCGGGAGTTCCGGGAGTGCCGGGGCTCGCGCGGTGACACCGGTGTGCGGCCCCCGCCTCAGCTCCGCTCCTTCAATGGCGCACATCACCATTAACCAGTACCTGCAGCAAGTAAGCACGATTTTAAAATTATTTTTTTAATAAATCTCTGGGCCCTGTGTGAGTATGCGGGTTTGCTGTAAATGTGGTGCCTTGGTTAAGGAATAAATCACCGTAGGATGAGTGGGGAGGTATATTCATTCAGTGTGCGTGAGGCACACACCGTCTGCGTGCCAGGGATGTGCCTGAAAACTGTGGGGGTTTCTGAGGTGATTATGGGTAAGAACGGCCAGGAGGGCTCTGTGTGTGTAACCAGGGCCAGGTGCAGCTCAGCGATTTCAGGGATGCGGGCTCGGAGATGCACAGAAACGCGGACACGAGTGCTGCCATGGATGGATGCATGGCTGGAGGGGCAGGAGCCGCAGGGGTTCCAGCTGGATGTCAGTGACAAACCTTTGTGTCCCCGCTCTGCTGGCTCTTGCTGGACCGTCGTGTTCTCGTCGCTGTTACCATCCTACTTCATCTGGCATTAGTTAAGGCACAAAAAGAAAGTAATTGTTTGGGTCTTAATCTCCAAAAATGGAGCGTCTGAGATCTGCCAGGACAGCGGTCTGCTCTGAAAAGTCCACGTTTTGTTAGGTTGACACTCCATTGAACTCCATTCAAGAGGAAAAACTATCTTGCAAACATAAAATTACGTCTTCTTCTTCCTGAAATAAAAGCTAAACGCAAATTTCTGAAATAGTTTAAACAGTTGATTTTTACTTTTTTTCTTACTATTTTAGTCTATGGGATTTTTTTCCCATTTGGTATGAGTATTCCATACCTCAAAAATATTTATTTTTCATATTGGGAGACAAAAATATGACAAAGCACAAGCAATGGGAAAGAAACTCTTAAGAAGTAATACCTGAAACTACCTCCATAACTGAATAAATTTCCACCTTGATGTCACAATAACCTGCCCAAGCAGACTGCTTTTACAAGGAATTCTCTTTAGCAGGAAGCAGAATTAAACCATTCTTCCACAGAATATAACATTTACAACCTTAGCAGGTTTCAAAAGGATTTGATACAGATAGAATATCAATCTAATATCAGACATTGCCTTTGGAATGATATTTACATGTTAAATCTTCCTGTCTTCATTTTAAAGCATTTCTCAAAGATTGCATCTTTGCCTCTGTGTTTGATGCCTATAAGTCCAACTGGAACTTTAAAAAGCTTAACCAAATCTGCTGTTTTACAGTGCTAAACCCATGTACATACATATGCATGCATCCTACAAATAAGGAAAAAAACACAATGGTGTTCTCTCTACCTTCTCCCTGAGACCTTTTTGAACAATAGGTGTATTGGAAATACAAAGTGATTTATTCAGTTTTAAGCCTTTAAAAACTTGCATTTGATTTGATATTAATATGTATGAGCAGTGGTAACTCGGTGGTGGCTTCTGTAGTTGTTATGTTGGTTAAATATGTTGTGTGCCTGTTGCTGGATTTTTTTCTGTAATGTAACTGTTTACTTTGGTAGGTACAAGAAGCCATTGAGACCAGAGATGGTACATTTTGTGCAGAATTAGTTTCATTTAAACATCCACATGTTGCAAATCCAAGGCTACAGGTGAGGATGTGTTTTTTGTTTTACACTGAGTTTGCCTAGCTCCATGTGTGGGTTCCTTTCCATTGGAGAGAAACTTCAGAAATCTGTTTCACAGGCTGAGGTAGGATCCCCATACAGGCTTGCTTCCCTTTTCTTTTTACAGGGGTACTATATATAATTTTTGTTTTCTGGTTGGCTCTTTGTGTTTCATTTTGAATTGTTTTATGGACAGATACAGTTTTGAATGTCGTTTCTGACCAGTATTAGTTATTAGCATAGCACCATGGAAGGCACTATGGACAAAAAAGGTAAGGGCTTGGTGTTTGTGTGTTTTGGATGCTTTTATTTAAGGCTGGCTCTGTTCAGGTTCTGGAGACAGAATGCACACGAGCAATTCATTACTCTGGGTAGGATTGCTAATGTAACTTAAAGTTCTGGTAGATGCCTACTAGAGGTCTCTTCAACCCTAGCAAATCTGTGAGAACTGCCATGACAAAATATGCATATGATGTTCTGTTTCTGGTGCATTGGATGTTCCTCTAATGTTTTATTGATTTATTCTACACTTAGCTTCCATCTCCAGAGGAGAAGTGTCAACAAGTTTTGGAATCACCATATGATGAAATGTTTGCAGCCCACTTAAGGTAAAGATGGGCCCAGAATGTAAAGTCAGTTGTGAGGTGTGCAGCAGGGATGGGGAAGGATATCCTTAAGTTTACTTTCCTATTTTAAAGGGCTTACACCTGAAAACTTGGTATTTATTACTCTTATAAATAATGCTAGAATTGCAGGAAATAAAGACTTTGTTTCTCCTCTCCACATAAAGTTTGCTCTATGTACCTGGCTATCATCTGTGTATGGCCATTGGCACAGCATTGGTGTCAGTGCTTGCTGTTTCCCCTCTGCCTACTAGCTGCACAAGAATTTGGAGTGAAATAAGTGAGGGAAAGAAATATTTTTAAAAGGGAATTTTAATGATAAAAGTACTCTTAAGAGAGCTTAGTATCTAAGTAATTCTGCGAGGCTTTTACTAAATAATTTTCTGCACCTAGTCTCTTTCAACAGTCTTGAATTTTTAAAATTTAATCTTGGTGACAGTGTCAATAAGTATTAGCTTATGTCGAACAAATACCTATTCATCTCTAGCATCTGTTTTCTACAATTATCAATCTTAGTGCTCTATTAAAATACTTGTGCCAGTGTTTTAGGAATGCTTCTAGTCATATTCCTTTGTGCCTTAAATAACCTGTGAAACTTCATGCCTGGTAGGACACAAAAATAAGTATTTCATTTATGTATATTTTCTGATGCACTAATGCACCTTTTCTTTGACAGGTGTACTTATGCTGTTGCAAACCATGACTTCATAGAAGCATACAAATGCCAAACAGTTATTGTCCAATATCCTTTTCCATAAATCTTGCATATTGTTTTCAGATTAACTTCTTGTAGACTAAGTTCTCTTTATGGTTTTAAAAAATGTGATAGAATGTGGTCTGCTTCCCAAGTCACTTCAGTTGTTTAGGTTTCTGAGCAAGGAAATCCAGATACATTCTTCTTCCAGCTTTCTATAGGGTTAAGAAAGAATGTTTTACTTGGCTCTAAAATAGAATATTAATTCCTCCCAGAACATAGGAGAGTCTCAAGTCATTATGATACCTTGCAGTTTGTACGTGGCTGGAGGGGAAGATATTGATAAAAAAACTTCTATCTTATCTCTGCCAGTGTTCCTTACTGCTGCTGCCACTCAAAGGAGCTCATGGCTCTGCTCATGTTCCTCCATGGCTGCAACTCAGCTCCTCAGCTTCTTGATGGTGTTTTGATTTCTAGTCTTTCATGAAGTCATATATGGTACCACTATAAGTCATATATGGTACCACTGAATAGCTGTTTCTCAAATCTGTGCTTTATTTAATGGCAGTTTAAATTTTCCTAAATGCAGTACATCTTTCCTGCGAGCATTTCAGGCACATAAAGAAGAAAATTGGTGAGTACATGGTAGAAAGCTACTAAAAAATAGCCTCATCTTTTCTTAGTATAATACCATTGGAGTCAAACTAAAACTATACCTCTAGTTTTATTTATCCCCAGTGATGCTAAAGTTAAGCCTAATTGGCTTTGTTGCCTGGTTGAGTTTTCATGTTCAAAGTGTGGAATCTAAACATCTGAGCTTGATTACATAGAATGGTCCATATGTAAATACATGAATGATTTGTTCAAAGAGAAGTGGAATTTTATTAAAGCCACAGTAAAAAAGACTTTCGACATAATTTTTGTAGTGTAGGGTTTCTCAAATGCTGAGATCTTGAAGAACTGTCCTTTTCTAATTGTATGACCAACTAACAAAAAAAATTTGCTTATTTCTCATGTTTTACTTATTGCTTGAATTGCACCTACTAAGTGTACTATGATTTCTTTTCCAGGGCCTTACCTATTATGTATTCTGTAGCCCTTGATCTTCGAATTTTTGCTAATAATGTAAGTAGATCTGATTAACATCCTTATTACTTTTATCTGTTTGGTATTTCCACTATAGAAATATTTTTACAGAGTTTGTTACACAGTCTAATTTTGCTCAGTTCTCTTTAACTCATTGTTTAGGATTTTTTGGACATGCTAAATTCATCCAGTCCTATTGAAAAGTGAGGTTGTTCAATCTGTCCACCTCCTATTTGCAGATGGAACTAGAGGAGTTCTGAGGACCTGAATGCAACTCCCAGCAGTTGCTTAGAACTTATGAAGGGATAAATATTTTCTTTATTGAGTGGCATATGGTGTAAGTCACTATTGACATAGTGACTTACACCATAGTGTTTTCCCTGGCATTTGGTGGAAATTGGAGGTGTCACAGACAACCAAGATGATTCAACCATTCACCAGATCTGAAGAGGGAACTTTCTGCTCCCCTTTTCCAGATGTGTGCACCACTTCTGGTGCTCTTTGGAGCCCTTGGTGAGCTCATACAGCTGCTGACATGTTAATAATCCCCAAATTTACATAATTTTTCTCAGACTGGTGAATTTAAGTAGCTTGTGTAGGGATCTATTGAGAACTTCTAGGCCATGGTAAGTGGCAGAGCTGTGATTTTGTTCACCTGAAGCATTGAAGCTAGGGTTCAAGTGAGGTTAGGGTTTGACAATATCCAGTATTTTCCCCTCATCACTCTCTCGTGCCCACTTACCCACAAAACCACATGTGGAATGCTTGCACAGGGAGTATTTTCTGTGTTTGTGACTGCTCTGCAACAAGTCTCAGTTCTCAGTTTGAATGAGGGCAATCCATATCTCTGAGATGCATGAGAAAGGGTAGTGTTGAATCAGTCATGCTGGAGGTGTTTTGTCCGGTTTATCTCGGCTGTTTGAGGGGCCTGGAAGGCCCGGGGTGGCCTTGGGGCAGCCCGGGTATCGAAAGACGAGAAGAGGCTTCAGTTCTTCTTTCTGGTTTTATGTTTATTAATTGTTTATCTAAAAGATGTTCTTTCAGCCACCAGAGATCTGCTCAGCAGTCAGCCATGGGCACCCTGTCTGCCCTCCGGGGCAGGCACCTATCTTTATACCCATTGTGACGTATACAATATTTATCATTTTTCCCCAATACCATCTATCCTAAACCCTGTTTCTCACTCTCTAATTAACTAATCCCTTCACCATTCTCCCTGTGAAGCCCTCATCCTTGTCGTTTCCTGTGTAGGGTTAAAGTCCAGCTACCAGACACTTCTGGCAACATTCCAGGAGTCCCGAGCCCCCCCAGGGTCTCGGAGGCTCAGCATCTCAGGACTGAGATCTTGAGATCCGACAGGGTCTCTTGACAACTGATTTTTTTTTTCCCTCTTTCTGCTGTAACATATGTTTTATCTTTCTTCTGGATGTCTCAAGTCCCAGCAGTGTGTGTCACTACTGGAAACTGTTGAATATGGTTTAGAAATAGCATCTAGTCTTTGTGGCTGTGGAGAGAAACTGAATTATAAATTCTAAGACTCAATTCTAAAACTTCATAATTTCTAAAACTCCATAATTTTTTCCAGGCTCTTGGTCTTTGTACACTTGAGTTGAAGTGTTAATGCTCCAATTCAGGTGTTAAATCGGAATTTAGGTTTCTGAGAGCTGCATTAAGCTGAGTGTTACTAAAGGTAATAGTGATCAGTGCTATTTTCCAAGGACTGCTTGGTACATGTCCAGGAGCCTCTCTGAGTGTTTTCTTTTGTTCCTCGAGCTTGACTGCCTTCTAGATGTGGGAGGTAACAGCCATGACAGATCTCTTGCTATAATACTTTATAAAATGCTAAATTAAAATTAAACTTTGCAGCCCAGTGAGCCACGATGTAGAATTGCATATTGTTTTTTGCTAGGCAGATCAACAGCTTGTGAAGAAAGGGAAAAGCAAACTGGGTGACATGTTGGAAAAGGCAGCAGAGCTGCTGATGGGCTGCTTTCGAGTCTGTGCCAGCGACACGTAAGTGAAGGTCCCCCTGCTGCACTTGCACTAGAAAATTGCTAAAAGCTTAATGAAAAAAACTTTTCTCTTCTCGTTTATTGTCTTAATCTCTTGACTATTAACTGCAGAGGGAGAACCCTCACTTCAGATTCAGCATTCCTAGCAGGGGTTGTTGGGAGGGACTGATTATGTCCCTGTTTCTCAGGAAAGGTGATTAATGCTTTAGTTGTGAAGTTTGCTCCATTAGAATTAATTAGATGGAAAAGAGGTGGCTCTGGTTTCCAGTGTTAGCAATTTTAACACTTCTGAAGTGGAAAAAATGCTTTTTTTTGGGTCTTTCTTTCATCTCAGGTATTATAAGCCACTGCTGTGCTTGTGTATGTTATCTGCAGACTGGAGAGTGGACCCTGATGCAGATGAATAATACTCGGCATGACATCTTTTCATTATGTTGAGAAAATATATAGCAGAGCTACACCTATGTTTACCCTAAAAATGCTATGGAGTGAATATCTATGGCATAAATTTACTGTGAGGACAAAGTCATTCTTTTCTTACAGTGTTCAGTACTAGCAGATTTTTCTTTTTCTTTGTGACAGTCGAGCAGGCATCGAAGACTCCAAGAAGTGGGGCATGTTGTTTCTTGTGAATCAGCTGTTTAAAATTTATTTTAAGGTAGGCTTCAAGTCTGGTAAGCTGTGTTTTGTATTTCATATTCTAAGTTAAACCCACCCTGGTTTTATATTATACCGTCTATCTGCATGCTGATTAAAATGCTATTTTGTTTTTCAACAGATCAACAAGCTCCATCTCTGTAAGCCCTTAATTAGAGCAATAGACAGCTCAAATCTGAAGGATGAGTACAGCATGGCACAGAGAGTTACCTACAAATACTATGTGGGACGCAAGGCCATGTTTGACAGTGACTTTAAGCAAGGTACTGTGTGCCACTTTAAAGTCTTGCTGCTTGGCATGAAATCTTGCTGGAGTTGTGTGTGTGAGACTCAGAATTGCACTGATCAAAGGAAAAGTTATGCTGAAAGGTCCAAGCCCACAGGCTGACTCAGAACAGAGATGAGGTTTCATGACCCTTAGAATTGTAGTGTATGCCCAGCTTTAAAATATTTGTGTCACTGAAGCTCCCTACAGTCTTATGCATTGTGTGTGTGCATTACAAAATGTGTGAGTATCCAAAAGAATAGGTTTGTAAAGGTTTTGCAAGGGAGCCTTCAAATCTCCAAGTTGCTGTGTGCTACATAGAAAATCTTCAACAAACTGTAGTGTAGCAAACTCTAGTTTCTCGATCCATTGATTTTGGAAGATGTACAAACTGCATTTCCTAAATTTCTAATAGATTTTGCTTCTGGAGCTTAGGGGTACAGCTTCCTCACTAACTGCAGCCCTTGACCAACATCTGTTCTGGAGCTGGCTCTGTTACTCCAAACTGTGTTCTGCCTTTCAGCCTTATTATTTCTCTCTATCGGTGGAAGCTGCAGAGAGATTTTCATGCTGCTATGCTTTGTGGTATCACTGGCACATTTCTGCAGCTCAGGAGATGTAGGCATTGCATTCAGCTTTCATCTCTTGAAGAACCTAATCTCAATTTAGGAAGTAGAGTGTATTACCAGCACTTCCTGAGATTCTCTGCTTCTGTAATAGGAGCACAATAATATTACTGAAATTAGCTGAAAAATCCAATATTACTTGTAACTGTAATGTCTGACATGAAGATCTTGACAAGTTTTCTTTGACTTTCTGAAGGAGAACTTACCTTTCTAGTAATACTTTGTATTTTGTGTGAATCTCCAACTTGATGTACTTTGAGTGACGTGATTCTTTTGTAAACATTTTCCAATATTATGCGGTCAAGAGAGATGGACATTGAGCACAGAATTTGGGTTACAGATTAATCCATTTTTGTGGCTGATTTGTGTTCTTGTGCCTGCAGCTGAGGAGTATCTGTCATTTGCCTTTGAGCACTGTCACCGATCTAGCCAGAAGAACAAAAGAATGATTTTGATCTACCTGCTGCCAGTAAAAATGTTGTTGGTGAGTAGATGCTACTTTCCTGAATAAGGGGAAGGGGTACACATGCAGACTGTAGAACTGATGCTCAGTATTTTCTTGGTTTTCCCTTAGTGGAATTCAGAGGCTATTTTACTCCTATAAGAGCCAGAAAATGCACACCTTGTTATGTGAGGGCAAAAAGTGTTGAGTTGTCATTTACAGCAACATGGGAAAGGAGATAGGAGGGGAAATAACACAGCCAAACAAAAAAATACCCACCCACAAGCAAAACCAACCTCGCCCTCCTTTCCCCCTGTCTTTCTCCCACCCTTCCTAAGGTTGCAACCTGATCTTACTACTTTAATGAAGGTATATTTGAATTCTTTGGAGAGGCTCTCAACAGTGTGACTTCTGTCTTGTAGCAGAGTGCCTCTCTGCTGATCAACGCACACAAAGGCCAGGGAAGGTGTGGATTCAATAGAATAAAATTTTCTGCCTCTTTCACTTCGTGGAAGAAAGGAGGGTGTGCAAACAGATGTCTGAGGACTGTTGAGAGGGGTTTGCCACAACTACAGCCTGTCTTTGGCTTTTTTATTTGTACCTCCCTACATTTTCCCATTCAAGGCATGTCAGAAGGATCATGTGGCAGAGCATTTTGGTTCTGAAAAATCAGTGAAGACTTGTTACTATTTGATTATTTCATATTTCTATTAAAAGAATTAAGCACCTCTGTTTCTTGTTCCTGTTTTTTACCATGTGCTGTGCTAACATTTGTGTATTCCTGAATTAGTGGATTATGCTGAGTATTAATTCATTGTGACTGAGGGGACAGGAACTAGATTTTAGAGTTTTCTGTTCTGGCCCTGTTCCCAAAGCTACCCATGTAGAATGTTATCACCTGCCTTTATTGAGTTGCCATTTTCCACCTTCCCCCTGGCCTGTTTATGACTTCCCTGCTTTTTCCTTTCAGTGCTCCCTTTCCACCAATCCCTTGCTGTGTCAAGTGGGTAAAGGGGGAGTATAGTGGGTATGGTAATTAACTTCTGTTTTCCTTATTTATTTGTTGACTTTCTTAGTGGTTGTTTTCAGATCAATCAGTGGTAGGGTTGATAAAGGAAAAAAAGTCTTCCTAAAAGCTTTATTAACAGTCTTCCTAAATCTTTGTCCCTGTCCCAACTGGGTGCCTTAGACTGGTTGGTCTGTTAGTGCCTAAAATTACTGTGGCTTTTCTAAAGCAGTTTTAGTGTACAAGAGGCATTAAAGAAACTAGATAAAGGTCATTGTATTTACAGTTGCTTTTTTTAAATCAGAGCCCAAAGATGAACACTAACTTCAAACTACCAAAATAGCTTGTGTGTTGGTTTTTTTGTTCCTAACAGCTCTCAGTAAACCTGCAGCTCAGTTCTGCTCTCAGCTAATCCTTCGTCCAGGAAAGGAGTTAGCAATAGCATAGCATGATGTAACTAAATTTAAAGTCTGACCAAGTCAATGTGCATTCTGATCTTTGCTGTGCAAGGGATAAAAGGCAAAGTTTCTTTTTGATTCTGTAGATGGTTCAGTTAATTTTGTTTCTTTAAATTTATTGGAGGCATAGAGAAGAAAAAAATCTGTTACAGACTGAGATAACAATTGACAAGGCTGAAGCACTGCTTATATTCCTTTGGAAATGCTTGGGATTCCTGCAGTTCTTCTGTTTGTAGATTAAATTATACAACCGTGACATAAAATTTGAATCTGCCAAGGCCTCATGTCACAGGATCTTGATTCTACAAGTTTGATAGTTGCTCCCTAATATTAAGTATCAATTGTCCCTAAATCATGATAAATCAGTAGTTACTGTGATTGTGCTACGAGTTGTTTGAGAGAGATGAAGGAGTTGTCTTGCAAATACTTTTATTCACTTCTTATTCTGTAGCAAAAAAAAAAAAAAAGTGGTTAAAAATTCTTTTTTCCTCTTAACAATTTTTTTTTAGCTAGATTTTTTTTACTAGATTCTATTTAAAATGTATTTAACTTTACCCTGGAAAACTTGGACACCATTTATTTTTCAGGGCCATATGCCAACAGTTCAGCTCTTAAAAAAGTATGACCTTATGCAGTTTGCTGAAGTAACAAAGTCTGTGAGGTATGATGCTTGCTTTTCTGCTTTGTGTTCAAAAAGTGTTAAGTAAAAAGTGTTCTTTGGGGTGATGGAGAAAGGCAGGGGAGGCATATTCCTACCAAGTCATACTTTCTTTCCTCACTGCTGTCAGACCTTCTCACTTTTTCATTTCTTTATCCTTGCAGTGAAGGAAATCTTCTCCTTCTGAATGATGCTCTAACAAAGCATGAGACCTTCTTTATTCGATGTGGAATCTTTCTTATCCTTGAGAAGCTGAAAATCATCACATACAGGAATCTCTTCAAGAAAGTGTAAGCATAACAAAAACTACATTTTTGGAAAAGCAGATTTAATATAGTTTCACCTGGGACTGGGGTAGAATTGTATATGCTCCTTAGATCTCTCTGAGAGAGCTGACTTCCTGTTAAGGTGAATTCATTGTAGAAAGACCATTTTTCTAAGAAACAGAATTTTAAAGTGATTATTTTTCAATAACACATTTTTCCTGTTGTTTCTTTCAGATATTTACTACTCAAAACTCATCAGCTGTCTCTAGATGCTTTTCTGATTGCTCTGAAGTTCATGCAAGTAGATGATGTTGATATTGATGAAGTCCAGTGTATTTTAGCTAACCTCATTTATTTGGTGAGTGCTCACCACTTGCTGTCTGGTGCTTCCACACTTCTGACAGTTAAAAATATTACATAGAGAATAACAGTTTATGACAAAAACCTAATCTGTAATCTCAGGTTTTCTTGTGGTTTTTTTTTGAGAGACTTCTGCTCAAAGTGAAATGTTTTCATTTGCCCTGAGGACTTCCTCTAGTTCCTGCCTTTTTTTGCAGGAATCAATTAAAATTGAAGTTGAATTCCACATTATAAATTCAATGCTGACATTTCTATATATGCAGAAACATTGATTTAAAAGTACAAACTTTCCAAGTGGCACCAAAACGATTTGTTCTGCATTTGAAGTAGGAGACTCTTGGTCTTCTCATATTGGAAAAAAGTACAGCTAGATTTCTTTGGTTCTGTTCCACATTTTGTCTTTTACTCTAAATCAATCTCAACTGCTTATGAATGGATAAAAGCTTGAAATATAAATATTTTTATTAAATCAGAGGTTGTGAAGCATCATTGTAGTGTCAGCAAGAACATTAGCCACTACTCTGTTCCTGAAACATTATTTGATGTGGTCTAGGTCACTGGGAGATTTCTTTCACTGTTACAGCACTGTGTCTGAAAAGGAAGTACTATGTCATTTAGTTTATTAGGTATTGAATGCTGATTGGTTAAAATTCTCATTTTAAAGTGAGCAAGAGTGACTTTAGAAACACTTTTGTGGAGTTCTGTCTCTTGGAGGCAGTGTAAGCCCCCCATGGGGGCCCTGGCAGGAGGCTCTCAGTCTGACAGCACCCTTGGTGCACAAACAGGGTGGTGGCTCCAGCCTTGTGCTGCTCTCCAGAGTGACCCAGTTACCTAAACTGGAACCCTCATGGATATTTAGGTGCAGTAGTGCTGTGGTGAGGGAGCATAAACAGCTCTGCTGTGGTTAGCTTGTAGGAGTTTGCTTGGCTTGTGGGGATTGTGTTACCAGCTCCAGGTACTAACTCTGCCTTTTTCTCCCTCTGCCAGGGTCACATCAAAGGCTACATCTCCCATCAGCATCAGAAGCTTGTGGTCAGCAAGCAGAACCCATTTCCTCCACTGTCAACTGTGTGTTGTTGAGTGTTGCATCTTAGCCCTGCAGGTGCTCTTCAGGTACTCAGCTTGCCCAGTGGAGCTGCTCCCAGTGACCCCAGGAGCACTGGCAATGGCCTGGTGCATGTCCAGGACTGAAATACCAGGAACTGGTTGTGGCTCCTTTCCCAGAATGGCCAAGGCTGCCAGGGTTACAAAGTGCATTGAAATGAAATGTTGACTTTGAAATGGTTGTTTCCACAGGCTTTCTAGATCATTCAAAGTATCTCATGAAGAAATAAAGCAAAGCATTCCTAATTCCTTCCCAACTACTTAAAAGCTTTTATAAAGTACTTCATGTTACTATTTCTGTGTTTATCCTTCATAGAGAAGTATCAACCTTTGTTACTTGTGTTAATCCGTTCTTCAGAGTGGAAGTAGTGTTTTCTTACATGGTTTCCATTTTTTTAAGTCTCAATAATTTTGCTGGTATTAAATACTCTCTTCAAACTGTCTCTAAAAAATAGAGAAGTGTTTGACACTTTTACACACTATTACTGTGTCAGTAATATATATGGATTTGAGTGGTAGACACCCACAGATGGCTTTGGGATTCTTTTTAATTCTTGTCATATTTTGTTTAATTTTTGTTATGATGAACAAAAACTCATGTAGCTAAATTATCCATACTCTGTTTTATTTTGCTTCTGGGGAAAACACTACCACTGGATCCAGTATTTTAAGTGTTACTACCCTGGGGGTTGGTTTGTTTGTTTGGGGGTGGTACAATATAACTTTGTCCAGACTGAGATTTTAGTTTGGGGGTTTTAAAATTATTTTAAAAACAAATAAAACATTTATTTTTTGTTGTCTTTGATAGTTGGGTTTTATTTTACCCTCTAACTGACATGGGCATCATTCATAAGGGAAAACATAGATTCCATGTATGAGGGGAAGCATTTTTTTACTGTGATGAAAATGTCAAGTGCTACTTCAACATAGACATTTAAAAGCTTGACATTCCCTATGTCTTTTACGTTTTACTTGTATGGATCCTGAAAAAAGAATATGAATTTGCTGAATCAAACCTCAGGGTACTAGCAACATTTGAAATCCCAGAAAAAATACTCAACATGTTTTGAGGTTTAGGATGAACAGTTCTGGGAAATTTTACATCAGTTTTTAGTTCAATAACTAGGTTTACTGTATCATGACTCAGAGTACTGTGTGGCATCAGAAGGAAAGACAAACAGGCTTTTCTGTATAAACTGGAGTTAAATACATGTCATTGTTGCAGCTTCCATTGCTGCAAATAGTAGTAGAGTCAAATGGGAGTACTGGCTGCATCCACATGTTTCCTTGCAATGATTGGTAGGAGCTTGGTGCTTGGGAGTTGGTTGTGTTTGTGTTTTACTTTATTTTTTGTTTAACCCATACCATGTACCTTGCAGTGTTGGTGAAAAGCAGCGTTTCCCAGTCAGTGTCTTCCAGCGGCCAGGATCCCAGGATACCAGTGAGAAACCACGTGCCCTTGTACTCAGTGACCAAAAAGCTCCCTCCAGCCAGGTGTTTGTGCACAGCCTCCTGGAGGTGCCCACAGAACTGCCTGTTTGTGAGGCTGACGTTGAGGATTTGCTTGCAGTCCTCAGCAGGCAGGTATGAAACCTGCAGCTCTTCGCCTTCAAGTTCATCACCCTCCACTCTCCAGCCACTGACTGTAGCAGCCAATTTTGGAATTAAAACGTGTTCTGCAAAGTCTCTCTCAGGGGTGCACACAGGAAGGTGGGAGCTGTCACACTCAACGTGCTCTTGAAGTTGTAGCAATGCAATATTGTTCTCACCAGTGTCTTCATCGTAGCGGATGTGGATGTGCTTCTCCCTGATCTGCATTATCTTCCCAGTTCCACTTGTTCCATTAGGGCCTGTGGAGCAATGACATTTGTCTGCTCTTAGGAATGGTCTATCAGAGACCTGAAAGCTGCATGCAAGCTGCCTGGTCGTGCTGAGAAACACGTGCAGCTAAAGGCCTCTTCCTCTGCAGTAAAGGGAAACGAGGAATAATAACACTGGCAGCTTTTTAATGCTGGTGGGAGCACAAATAATTTCAGCAGTAAGGATGAATATACAGCACTAACGTGGATTTTGGCATGAAACAAGTCACCACTAAATCCACCATGTAAGCTGATCTCTGAGTGCTGAGTTCTGCGCTGTGCTCAAGAGGCACTTTCTGCTTGCCTTGTAAAGGGGAATGGGGGGTAGCTGTAGTTCTAGCTCAGATACTCGACTCGAGGTGCTTAAATTAAATAACATCATATTTGTTTCCTTTAACAGTATTTTTATGCAGCAAGAAGTTTAGTAAGCTTGTTTAAAATTTAGCTTGTCTGTACTGAAATGTGCTGCAGCAAGAAAAAATGTTTGATCACCTACCAGAACCAACCCTGACTTGAAAATGGCCGTGCAGAAGGGCACACTCTGCTGTGGTCAACACGAAGTTACTTTTTAGCAACACTCCTCCACAGAAGCCTTTCCCTTCTGGGTTTAGCAGCAGTACCTAAGAAAATGCAAAAAACCCCAAGAGATAGCACTGTCCATGTGAGGGTGAAGTGATGGATTTCATGAATTGCTGGGAATACCTGCCAAGGAAATCGCTCATCACTTTTCTTCCTGGTTTCACTTATAAGGTTATCACTGTCTTGAAGTCTGCCACATGCACATGCATCTAATGAATTAAAAAAAAAAAATCAAAACTTCATGCTGTATCATTTCAAGATAGCAGTGTCATTTCAAGATAGCTAATACCTGTAAATGCCTAGACTTTGGGGTTCTGCTTTTGGACAGAGGAAAAAAAGAATATCAATTTCTCAGCTGGTGAAAATTGGAATAATTTGTTTGGCAATTGTAGTCATAATAGTTTAGCAATGGGCTGAACATGGTCACTGTGTTAGGCTTGTAGTGAGCAGGTTTCACTGTGCTTCATTTCACTAATGAAATGAGGCTTCCTCTCCAGCCAACCATTAGCACATCTTGCTTTTTCATTTTGTAGCCTGTATTCACATTGTGTCAAATACCTGAGAGCTGTGGCCCAGCCTGGACAAGGTAAATGCTGGTTTTTCCTTGTTACAGCTGCCACTCTAGGGACATGCATGCCTTTCTCATTGGTCCAAACAGCACACATGCTTTTTGATTGGATCACCCAGTTACCTGCATTTGTCACACTTCCACTTGGTTTGGGTTTGGGTCACACACACTGGATCCTGTTCAGGTGAAGCTAAACCACAGGGCACCTTCCAGGTGCACACAGCTGCCTGGTGCTCAGTCCACAGGACTGAACTGGGCCAGTTTGATGTAAAGCCCACCTGAAGTGTGCACTGAGTGTGGACATCAGTCTGTCACCACCAAAAGTGTGGCTTTACAACTGAACTCCTATTTGGCTGCCCCAGTTGTGCTACTACAGACAGGTCTAAATATACTGCTCTGGTTTTAGTAGACCTACTTTGTAAGGGGATGAAATTGAATGAGATACCTAATCGGAGACTGAAGAACTAAAAAGGGCTACTGTTTCAAGCTAATTAAATTGGCAGCAAATGTTTCCCTTCATTTATTAGACCATGGGTCACCTGATAGGAATCAATTGAATTTCATTCCCAAGCAAACATGTTCAGCAGAATTGCTCTTTACCAAACACAGGAGTGGAAAACCTGGTCCAGTGAGTGATGTGTAGGGTGGTGCAAGTCTCCTCTGCTGATTCCTACTTAAACGTTCTGATCAAATAACCCTTCTATTGCCATTACTTTGGCATCTTGGGTGGTCCTCCCTAGATTCCTTATTCTAACCAGTAATATTGCTTTAGGCTCAAAGCAGGCTGATCCCATCTGTTAGATGGTGGCCTTCCCACCCAGCCCTGAGCAGGTGCCCCCCTTGCCTCCATGCTCACACCTACCTAATGCAATGCACTGTTTTTTATCCTTCCCCAGCTCGTAGCCATCAGCACAGGAACAGCGGTAGGAATCCCTTCCTGGATAGCAGAAGTGGTCACATCCTACCTTTGCTTGGTGGTGACATTCATTTTTAGCTAAACAGAACAAGCAGAAGAAAAACATGGAGTATTCTTTCATCTCTTGAGTCCTCTGTGTTTTATTTTTTATTCCCTTTGTGTGGATGTTGGTTGAGACTCTCTTTGGTAGTATTTACCACTGGGATTTTTTCCCCCTTGTTAAGCAGAACTTGGAGGGAGCTGAGTCTCTGCAGCATTCACAGACTCTTTGCAAACTGTGCTCCCCCTGCAGCTCCCTGCACCTCTGAGTTCTGGGAAAGGGTGCCAAGGATTTTTAAACAAAACACCAAGTGTGTGCAGCAAGGGGAGCTGCTGCACCTTATGAACACAAACATTGCTGGAGAAAGAAGGCAGCTAAGGTTTCTGGTTTTGACAAAAACATGTAGCACTCATTTTGCATACTTGTTTGATTTTGCATACATCAGCTACCAAAGATAAGAAAAAAAGAAAGGGAGTATGAACTTCAAAACATGCTCGTCTTTGCGTAGCTAAGCAATCACTTAAATCTTTAGCACAAAGCAACTGTTATTTGATCTAGCTTGTAGGTAGCAAAAAATCTTGTATAACAGGGCTGCCTAAGGCTCTGAGATGATCTAGTTCCCAGCACTGGTCCAAGCTGTGTCACCTTCTGTGCTCCCCAGAAGCTGGTCACAGTCACACCCCTTATACACAGAGCAACCCTGCCTTGCTGCAGCCAGGGCGTCTCCCACCCCAGGGGCCCTCTGAACCAGCAGAAATCCTGATGTCAGGGCTGGAAAGTAGAACCTGGCAGATATAAAAATGTAGTATCTGGCCTGGGGTTTTCATGTGCCAGAGCACATCTGTTTTACTTTATGCTTTTCACTTGCACTAGAAACAGTCTGTTTTCTGGAGTCCTTCTGTCCTCAGGGACTGTCTTGTGGGGGTGTGTGGCCTCTGAGGCACCAGGGTGCCTGGGAAGCCACCCTGGCTTGCAGCCTTGGTCCTTTAGACCAGGGACCACAGCAGCACAAGCAGCCAGGCAGCACAGTGGAGTGGCCGGGCTGGCTTTGGGGTGTACTCATGAGGTGGTTTGGTTTTCAGCTCTCTTGCAGCATGCCCAGATAAGGGAGGCTCAGGGCACAGAGACAGCCTCTGGAACTTCAGGATTCCATAATGTTTTGTAGGCAGGCAGCACACATGACCCTGCTCTGCCAGAACCGTGTGTTTTACCCAAAACCATGGGAAGTGGCACCATGGGAGAGCTGGGTGTGGTTTCATTGGGACAGCCTGTGACAAGATGGGGCTCCTCAGAAGGGGGCAGTGCCTTACCAAAAGCACAGTTCTCGCCCTCGTAGCCCTCAGCACAGGTGCAGGTGTAGCCACGGATGCTGTCCTCACACACCCCATTGTGCTGGCAGGGGCTTGAGGAGCACCTCCTGCCACCTGAAGAAACGGAGAGGGAGGAGTCAGCACCAGCACAAATCCCAAATTGCACAGCCTCCATCCCAGCACACGAGCTGTTCAGAGAGGCCTTGTGAGAGCAGCTTGAAAAGAAATGGGCTAAGTGCCACTAAACTGCTCCCCAGGGGTAATTTTAGCTCAAATCTCCTTCCAGAGGTGCAGCCCCTGGCAGAGAGGCTGGGAACTGCCCACAGGCAGAGCCTCCTGCTGGAGGATGGATGCTGTGATTCAGGGAAAAGGACTGTCACAGCTCCTACCTTTTTATAAATGTGATATAAGACTCATATCACATTTGGTCTCCCATGTTAAGACTGATACATACTGGATAGAAAAAGCATCGAAATTATAGAGCAAGTGTGCAGCAAGCAACATCAAAACAGGAGGAAATACAACTTTTCTATATCTGCACAATTATCCTGCAGCAGCTCAGACACTAGCAAGCTTGCTCTTTCTGCTGAACTGAGCATTGAAACAGGAGGGTGTCCTCACTGTGACTGAAGCACCAGGCAGAGCTGCCAGTTTCCCTTCAAGCTGCTCTCAGGAATGACTCCTAAGCAGTTTGAAAACATGAACCAAGTAACAACTACTTATTATAGACATAGGCTATCAGTGAGCAAGCCAGGAGAGCCTAACCTGGGATGTGCTGTCCAACCTTTCTAAAAATTAACACCTCATCAGAGAGGTTAATTCAGTCAGCAAGCTGCCCTACATGATTTTGGGGATGGAAAAGTGAAAACTCTCCCAGCTACTGGGAAAAACCACCAATCATGATCTGCCTAGGCTATGGGCACACGTGTCTTTGAGTGTATATGTACTAAAATGCTGGCTGAAAGAGTTAGCAACCCATCTGCAGTCAGATGCCACCAGCACATCCAAGCACAATGCAGGCCTCCAGAGAGGGTTTTTGGGTGAATTGGGGGAATCTCACCTGCACAGCTGAGCAGGCAGAATTGAGGAGCTGGAGCTAGGGAGGGGTTACCCCTGTAGCCTGAAGCAGTTAGATGGATTCAAGCCTCAGAAATCTGTGCTGGAAAGAAAATAAATCCAGCACCTAGCTTTATTAAAGGAGGAAAGAGAAGATTAAAAGAAGTATAGAGAAATTGGCCTGATTTCTGTTATTACTGGCAAGCTATGGTTAAACTGTAAGCACACAGCAATATTAAAATGTGGGAAGTAAAAAACAACGAACATTTTTCAAGATCAAATAATTCAAACCATTTAAATCTAATCATATTATATAATAGGGGACCTAGGGGCAATCAGTGAACATGATATAATAGAAATGTCTCCAATGATATTGTCATCCAGCGAGCAGACTGCTATAAGGCTTGCACAAAACTTTTGGGAAGTGGTGTTTAAAGAGAGACTGGCAATGGCCAAGTTTATACTGTTGATAAAAGAGGATCAGGGACAAGTGTGAGCTCAAAGTGCCCTGACAGCAGACATCCAGCAAGGTGCCACTGCATCAGTTTTGACTTGAAGGGACAAAACAGTGCAGAACAGAGCTAGGGGGTGACCCAGCAGTTGGGTGGGTGCTCAGCCTGTATAATAAATAAGAACAAACAAACAAACAAACAATTACAAGCTTCCTCTTGTGTTCACAATGCAGATTTATCCACTGCACCCTGGACTTTCAGGGGAAAGCAACACAGATACCAGAGGTCTAGAAAATGAGATTATTGGAAAATGAGATTATTGGAAGACAGGATGAACAAATGTGTTTGTTTAGCAAGGAGGAAAAAGCTACTTTTCAAAGGCAACACTCTCCAAAATGTTAGAGAGGACACCACAGAGAAGGAAACACACACTGCTGTTCTTCAGGAGGAAGACAGAACATATTGCTTTTAATTACAATAAGAAAGCCACCCCTGAGGCTGAAGTCAGTAATGTGTCCTGATTGTGGCCAAGCTTGTTTGGAGGGATCATTCTGAACTGGTTTCCCTTCTCTCATCCTAGGCTAGAGAGGAAGCCTGCATGACATGCTTAGTACAAATATCCAATGACTCAAATTAGAAACTAATCCCACCCTCACAGAAGTAATAAAATGCCAGATATTTAGCATCATTCTTCATAACCTCTTTGTACCAATGGGATTCTTTTATGCAGTGGCTCCCAGGACTAAGAAATTTAGTGGCTTGTGCAGAAAATTATTACTGACTGCTGGTTTTGCCACCTCCTTTTCCACTCTTTAAACCTAAGACTAGAAATTGATAATAGCTAAATTAAAAACAAGAGAAAGACTTGGGATGAAGCATTCAGAAAAAAGGGAGGGAATAGGGCACAGTCACCATGAGCTGGTGCCACAGGCTTCCTGTTCAGGTGGCATTTAGTTACATCAGGCCCTCCTCAGCTTCTACAGATTTCTTGCCTTGGCACCTGACAGGGAATGATGCAATCCCACCGTGCAGAGTTTGTAGACAGCTCAGTAGCTTTTAATGTCTATTTACCTTGTCCAGGTTTAAGTGCTAATTCTGTATTTGGGAGATTTTGCTGGTAGAACTGTGCTGTTCTATTGTATCAGCAAAACATACTTTCTCATGTCCCAGGCTGTTTCAGATTCAGTGAAAGAAGTAGCCTATTTACTATGATAACCTTTACTCATCTTCTACTTTTATTGTTTTTGCAGATTTAAATGGTCTTTCCTGTATATTTTCCTGTATACTTTTAAAAAATTATTTCACATCAAGAACTTTCCTTCTGCTTTACTACAGACATGACAAATAGACATTGATTGTTTCTCATAGAATAAATTCTTAGAAAACCAGACTGAATCATGTTCATAATGTGACAGTACCATGAAGGAGAGAAATCAAGAGGCCAGCTTACCATAGTAGATATCCCAAAACATTTTCTGGGTGAAAAAAAAAAAAAAAGGAAATTAGATTTTAATTCTCAAGTAATGTAATATGTCATAAATATTTTGCTAAACCAAAAAACATGTTATGAGAGAATATATACAGTGGTTTAATGTTTACAGAGTTGCACAACTATAATGTGCTGCTAGCAAATATACACATGAGAAGGGAGGGGCTTTGCCTACTGCTTACTTTATTGTTTCCTAAGAAGCTGTACAGGAAAATAAACACTTCACAGGCCAGAGAGGAACAGCTGGATCCTTTAGCAATGCAGCTCCCTGAAAACACTGGCTGGCTATTTTCTCTCTGGCGTGCAGCAGCCTGGGAAGGGACCCCATCCTGTCCCATCCCTGTTGGCCCTGGCAGGTGCTGCTGGAGGCAGAGGGGTCAGCAAGGGCAGAGCTGTGGGCACCATGCTGGCCACCTCCGCCCTGTGCCCTGCATCTCCCTGGGTTCTGCAGCTGGCCCTGGAGCTGCTTTCCCCAAAGCCACACCTCTGCCCACCCCTCCTTCCCCAAAGCACCACAGCTGCCCATGGCAGCCCTACAGCTCTTTCCTCTGCTTTCCCTGCAAGCAAAACTCCATCCAGGTCCCCATTAAAGGGCACAGCATCCATCTCTGTATGTCTGGAGAGCCCCTGCTGCAAAGGAATTTGCAGCTACTCACCAAGTGAGCTCCTCTCTATAGGACCCACTACTTGCTGGTGCATTCATTCCCTCTGTCGTCATAAAATCACAGAATGGTTTGGGTTGGAAGGGACCTTAAAAATCATCTAGCTCCAATCTCCTGGTGTGGGCAGGGACATCTTCCACTAGACCAGGCTGCTCAAAGGCCCATCCAGCCTGGCCTTGAACACTTCCAGGGATGGGGTTCACACACCAGTGCCCCTGGGATGAACTAACTCCTCTCATTTATTCCCCATGCTGTATGCATTTGCATAAAGGCATTTGAGTTGGGCCCTGATGAACCCAATTTACTGTCTGGAGTGGCTGGAATTCCTTTGTGCTGCCCTCCAGGTGCTCCTCTTCACCTCCTGGTCCCTAAGGGATGCTGATGCTATATTTCTGTGTGTGGTCAGCAGCCACATAATTTACTAATACAAGCAGCATGACACATCATTTTCTGGAGAGGACTTGAACAATATCAGAGCTGACCTCCTCATTTCCATTTTGACCATGGAAGACACCTGCTTGCTGCCTGCTGAGATGGCAAATGCAGAGATTTCACATGGAGAGAAACCCAAACAAATGGAGCAGTCTTGTGTTTCACAAGTAAAGTATCATAGCAGCAGTTTTTATTGCGCATGCAGGGAAACAAAATACTTACAAGCATTTCATCATTTTCAAATACTTCTCTTGCTTCTTCATGTGTACATCTCTCTTCTAGGCATTCTCTTTCCAAGCTGCCTTGAAGGACCTCTTCCAGAAGGATGGAACTGGCACGTCTCTGTCTCTTGATAACACTGTTTGCATCATGAGCTGATATAAATACTGGAACATTGGATGACAAAACACTAATATAAGTACTTAGATTAATTTCCTTATATACTTCTACCTTCTTTTTTAAGAAAAATAATTTTGGCTGATTTGGGGTTTCAGCCATATTAAACTTACATAGTTAAGGAGCTCTACTGTCTTAGCCCAAATTCACCTGAGGAGCTGAGAGTTTTTACTTCTGGGGAATGCCTGACTTGCTCCCAAGCAGGGGGAATTTGAAACCCTTCCTGCACAAGACATACAGAGCAGGGAGTGGTGGCACAGCCAGGGAAAGGGGGAAAGCATTATTATAAAAGGCAAAGGCTATTTTGTGACTGCATAGGGATCTCAGATGCATTGGTAGAAGTGAGTATTAGTGGTATTAAGTTATGGTGGTGGATCCAAACTGATGCTCTTTGGTCTTAGTTCATGGCAATTTTTGTTTTGCTGAGAAGTGAAGCCATGACATGGCTGAGTTCTCAATCAATTCTCTCTTAAGGGGAGTAAAGAAAAACTAACCCTCAGCAATGCTCATAGCTAAGAGGGCTATATTCCATACCACTGTTCATGTGGAAGACACTGTAATCTTTCAGATTTGAGTAAAGAGGAGGAGAGACCAATTAACAGATCTTAAAACTCCTTTTTGCAAATGACACCTCCATCAAAATCTGCCTGCCAGCTGGGCAGCTGGTGCCAGCCTGGAGCCTCATCTTCCCCATGAAGCAATGTGTGACCATGTGTGTCAGCACGTGTTTGCCAGTCCTTCTGTGCTTGGAAAGTAAATATGTTGGGGCAGGGGATATTCAGGGGTTTTTTTCTCTTTTATACAGTGTTTGGGCACCCAACACTGCTGGTTGAAGTAATCTGTAATCATAGAACTGGAAAAGGTGAGAGCAATAGCAGAATTATTCCAGCACTGTGTACAGTTATTTAGTTATCTTTTTGAAGGATATCCTATAAGCAACTGTCTTGCACATGATATTAAAAAAAAAAAAATCTGTTCTGCATTTTTAATTTTATCTGACTCCCAGCACGTATTTCTGCTGTGCAGTGGTTCTGCCACATCCAGCACAGCTGGCAGTGAACTTCTGCTGCAGCATGTTTTGACTTTCCTGAAAGAACACCATCTTTTTCTTCCTTGCCTAGCTCCTCCTTATTTTTGATAAACCATGGAGGATTAATACAGAAACATAAACTTCAAATTATAAGAAGCATGCCTATTGGCCTCTTCCATAGGACTCTCATTTTTATTTCAGCAGCAACTAGAAATATAAAACAAAATTTGCTTTAATACTTGGGACACTCAAAAAATTGTAAGGAAAGACAAAATATTACCCTGGCATAAATTCTGGTACTTCAAAACTGCATTGCCCCATTAGCTTACAGCAGTTTTCACTTAGCTGCATGAAATAAACAGCAGAAATTTAAAGAAAATAAGGCACAGATTGTTCTCATTGATTTCACATTATACAAGGTACAAAATTACCGGGGTTTTTAGAAAAGCAGCAGCACAAATCAGAACCAAAGGAGCAAAAAAAGGAAAGCCATACCTGCCTGCTCTGTCTGAGGGAAAAGGGCAGAGAGAAGGAAGAATATCATCCAAGAGCACCTTGCCATGGCTACCCTCTGAGCCTCAGGTGCCTGCCTGCATTCCTGCAGATCCTGTGGGAAATGGCTGCAGCAGAGATGGTGAAGTTTAAAGTCCACCTGCTCATGAGAAAACAAAACCTCTAAGGGCAAATCACGGCTGCAATGTCAACACATGGGGAAAAAAACCCAAAAAACAAACCCAAGGCAAACCAAAGAAATCATTGCCCAGCTCAGTAGCACAGCAGTGCCCTCCTCTCCGTGCCCTGGCCCACTGTGGGGCCCTTTGCCAGTGCCACTGAGAGCTGCTCTGGGATCTGGGTGTTCCTCCCGTGCCCAGCACTCACTTACTGTAACACAGCGTGGATGAAGAACAGCACGAACATTTCTTTGTGCCATACCAAAGCACAGGCTGGGCAATGACCTCAGGGACCTGAGACCTGGGACCACTTGCCTTTACCTTCTTGTGACAATGAAAATCATCCCATGCATACAACAGCACAGCCAGTCTGGCTCCCTTTGGCATGAAAAATATGTCACCACTTGATGTCAGCACAGGACTTCACAGAACCCAGCACAAAAATGTGGATCCGCAGATTTATTTATTTATTTTTTTAAAGAAACCATTTACATTTCACAAACCTAAACCTATGTCAGCTAAGGAACTCTTGTAGGTATAAGTTTGTCATTCAAATTGGTTTAATATTAATAACTCAGAGCTTCAGAAGCTGTATTGTCACAAGATCTTTGTTTACATCGTCATTTACCTCTTGCTGTGGGATCTTTTTTACAAGAGATATCCCTTGACTGAGCAGCTGTGTCCTTGGGAATGGGACACAGTGTACTCAGGTATGCATGGCACTGACTTTGCTTTTTCTGTATTGACATCAATGCAACAGGCTTACATTTTAACTTTCATATTACTATGGAAAACTTCATAAAAAGGGGGGTTTAAAAGGGCAGTAATTTCCTCATGGGTTTCTTTATAGAGAGCTACTGGGATTTCTTTTTCCCTTCCTTTAATTACCAGAGTGAGCATATGGTGATATTTCATTATGGAGTCCTGCACCCTGTTTCCTGCAGCCCTGCTTAGGGGTTGCCTTCCTCTTGAAGGGTTGCTCATTCCAGGATGAAGCAGTTAGTAGTTGCTCAGGAAGAAGCAGCTCAGGGAGTTAGTCCTGGTCAGCAACTGGTTCACATGGAAGTTGTTCCTTGCCCAGTGCAGCAACCCAGGGGAAGTGGGTTTGGAGACCTGCTGCCCAGACAGTGATGGGGCAGGGATGGGGACATGTCAATGCCATCTCCTGCTATGGGCTGGCCATCAGCCCTGCTGCAGCACGATGTGCCAAGGGCAGCTGTCCTGAGTAACCCATCACATGCTTATTTGGAAATGCACACCTCAGCTAGTGAGCTGCTTAGTGCAGTTAAAATGGGTACTGATTTCAGCTAAACACCTGGATTGAGATCAGCCAAGTCTGTTCACCACCTGCAGAAAAAAAAATAAAAGGTTTTCTTGCCAAATCCAAAGTGCATCAGCATTTCTAAACGAGGAGGAACTTGTGGCTGTTTCAAAAGAACATCAGCACTCTCTTTGTGGTTTGGTTACAGATTGCAGGAAACCTTGCAGGAGCAAACAGGGGAAGGAATGTAACCCCAGGGAGCTCTGATTTTCTCCTTTGGCTGCTGCACTCATAAGAAGACTGTCAGCCTACCCTCAGGGATGTGCAAGTGTCCTGATGGCCTGACAGTGAAAACAAAAGCCACCTTGGAACTCCTCTGACATTTGCTCCATCCCCTGAAGTATTCAAGGCCAGGCTGGATGGGGCTTTCAGAACCTGGTCTAGTGGAAGGCGTCCCTACCATGGCAGGCAGTGTTGTATGAGGTGATCTTTGAAGGCCCCCTCTCCCAAAACCCTTCTATGATTCTATGATCTCTGTAGGTGCAAGCTCTGATATTTTCTGTGCACATATTGTTAAAAATCGCTATTTTTGTTAATATTTAATTTATTAAAATTCATTATTTCTTTACTTCCACCTTCATGTTATTTTTTTTTACCTTTTCTCTCAACCTATATATTAAAATTCTTTTCCCTACCAAAATTCCAGCCAAAAAACCTGGCAATGGAAGAACCAGAAGATGACAGAGCACATGCACAGACAGCATCATTGCACTTCAGCTCCTAGTTACAGTTTCAGCGATGGATAAGAGTGGTTGGTAAGATGTTGAATTTTGCTCTGAGATAAGGAATATCCCCTCATCCCTTGTGAAAAATGAAGCAAAGTGACTTTGGAATCTGTGACATTTGGATGAAGATTTTTTTCCTCTAGTTTTTCTGGTAACATCTCCCCACTGGTCTAACCCAGAGTTCAGGATAGAAATTATTAAGGACGGCTCTCAGAGGAGCCTAAACAGGAGATTTTTCAGGCAAACTCCTGGAACACTGATGCAGTCAGAAGTGGACAATGAAGAGATAAGAAAGCACTTGGACTTTACCCAGAGTTCAGACTTTTTAATGCAGTTTCCTGTTCCTCTGTCTTTCTGCCTGACTCTCTCCACTGAGGACATGGGGCAGCAGCCTTGCAGCTGTGTCCAGATGCTATAACTTAAATTGTTCCTTTGACCAACCAGTCACTCCTTCTGCAACAGATTCAGCAGGAGGGAAGCCCTAACATGACCTCAGCAGCACCAGTGCAAAGACTGCATTCAACATCTTCCACCCGCAGCCCAGACATCTGTAACTGGGTGGTGGAACTGGCTTTTGCCATCAACCTGACTTCCAAGCCGTGGGAGACATGGATTCTGTGGACTTGGGCAACTGTCACACTGCTGGACTGCTTTTGGAGGTTGACTTCTGCATTTATGACAGGAAAAAACTCTATCTGTATTGAAATAGGATGGCAAAAAAAGCTTATTCAAGTTTCAAAGTGCATCTTTAGGATGACTCGAGTTGAAACTCTATCCTATGTGTGCAGACCCAAAGAGCACTGAGGCAGAGCACTGATGATGTGTCCCTGGCTGTGTGTCTTGAGTGAGGATTGCAGTTCTCTGAGCAATTAAGCAGCTGTGGTAAGTGTCCCTGCAGACAGAATTTGTTCTTATCTGGTACTGAATATCTGAGGAGGTTGATGATGGTGTTTCCTGCCTGGTAATGCAGACTGGGAGGTGAGGAAGGAGAACCTCAGATGATTGATTCCTCATGAATGCATGTGGAGCTAAAGACAGCAATCAAAGCCCATCACAGGTGTCTGTGCCCTCTGTAACTGGTTATGAATAAACCAGGAGTGCTGCAGAACTGGGACAAGTGGCCATGGAGGGCTGGGTGGGAGGAGAGATGGATGGCAATGGGGGAATGGGTCAGCAAGGGGCAGCCCTGGGTCATGGCCTTCCTGTAGTCCCTGGGACACATCCCAACCTGGCACACTGTTCCATGTATCAGGCTGGTTCTCTCTATAGGACTGAGCTATAATCAGAGGTTTCAAAAGAAGTCCTGTGGAAATTCAAACAGGGGTATATCCTTTAGAGCAGTGACGTCAGGGAGTGACATTTGCAGCCATCAGGGGCTGAGCTTCTATCCATGGCTTAAACACCACGACCTACAATGCACTGTCATTCCTGAATCGAGTTCATTTCGCAGCCTGAAGTTCAGGATGTGTCAGAGAGAAGTGGCAGGCAAATAATACAAATAAGACAGACTCCAGAGTGGGTTTTTGAGGTTTTATAAGGAAACCAGACAGTGATCATTGCAGAACAAAGTTGACTACTCTCTTCCTTTTAAACTGATCAACAAATTCCATTATAAAAACCATCCCCAAATAGTGACTTTCACACTTGAAAACTGGATATGGTGAAGGTAGGGAATGAGAAAAATATTGCACACTTTATGCCACCATCCAATTTATAACATTTTTCTTCTCTCTTCCAAAATACATACTGACACACCTTTTGAAGTTCAACACAGAGTACTTTTTCTGTAGGGATTCAAATATCTCAATATATGCTTCACAATTTATACATACCAATGAACTGGCTGCAAAACAAATAATCTTTTCTCTGGATTGAAATAAGACAGACAGAGGATGTCAGGTTCAGATGATAAGAGTTAGGCTTTTATTAATCTTGAAATATTAATTATTCTGGCATATTTAAAATTTTTTCAGTTGTGAATGATTAAATAATAATTCATATAAATCATATGTTTATATTATACCTATAACAATATTGTAATTTCTGCGGTATGCAATGCATTCATGTTATGATACCCAAAATCATTATATCAATAATGGTGGTGAAGAAAATATCTCAGGAAGAAAGCAAGAAGCTATCAGAACAGCAGTGATTTTGGTGACAGCAAGCAAGCCTTTCCAATTCAAGGAAATTCATCTAACAACTCATTTCACTCTGTGACATGGAAAGTTAATTAGACTTTTCTGCATACATGAGTGGGTTTTGCATTTTCTAGGATTTTTTTCTGTATACATGTTTTCAAAGCCACTGACAATTCCAATTAATTCATCAGAATATGTCATAGTTGAGACTGTCACAATACCAAGCAACATTCAATTTTCAAAAGGCTTCAAACCCAGTTTTATTAGAACATGCATGCTTTTTATACATTCTTACAAGACTCATAAGTTTACACTTTTCTCGTTGCTCAGTAAAGACAAACAAAGTGTTTATTGGAACAGGCAGTTGCAGATTTCTCTTATTTATCCTTCTTTCTTGGTTTTTATGTCAACCGCCTTGGTAGAAAATTCTTTCAGGGGTAAACATGGATCCTCTTATCAAACTTCTTTCTGGCTCACAGAAGTCAGTGTAAAACCTCTTCCACAAGAATATATCTAGCAGAATCTTCTGGGACAACATCCTCAGAAAATGTGACAGGTTTCTCCAATTTGAGAGAGAGTGTGCTGCAGCTGTTGCTGCTGAAAGTTTCTGTATCCAATTCAGCATGGCCATACATTTCATCCACTCTGTGCATTGGCTCTTACCTTTCCTTGTCTGCCATCCCTGTGTCAGATAATGAAAACAGTTGCTAATAGGACAATACCAACAAGTCTAAGGAAAATCAATCATAGAAGGGACCAAAGTTCCTTGCACTCTATATAGGTAATGTCCTGTATGCAAATAAAATGGACCAGTCCTGAATCCTGAAGCTGTAGCAAATTATACCCATTTTGGAGAGGTTTTAGAGGGCTGACAAAATGCCAAGCAACTAGAAAATCAGAACTTTTCAATCAGAATAATGCTTTCAATGAAAACTTTGATAAAATGTTTTGGGCTTCATTACAGTACTCCTATGGCACTCATGATAGACAAGCCTCATGACAGAAGAATTTTGTCTCATTTCTAGAGCAATATATTCAGACTTAAATAGAAAATAGATACTTATTGTCTTTTAAAACTTCAACATTCTGCACACAAAAATCTACAAATTCACATATATATTTGGTCTTCCTCAGTTTGTGTGAAGACTCTTTGGGAATTAAATGTTCAGGCAGTTGGAGTTAAGGCAATTACAATTCTTGCTTTACTCTGGTAGGTTGAGTACAAATTTTATGACTCAGAACACCATTTTTCAGTGCCTAGAATTTGTGGTAAACTACTTTTTAATAAACAACAATAATAAATATAATATTTGAGGTTTCAAGTATGGAACAGTCCCAGAAAAATATCTACGTGCTGTTGAAACAGTCATTGCTAATATCTGAATGAGGCATCTGGAATTCTTCAGTGTTTGGCCAACACACGAAATTGCATTAAGTTGTAATATTACACCAATTTAACTACATCAGCTCAGCCTTACCTGCCCACATCCCTTGCTAGTTTATACTTGGCTTCTAACATATACAAAATACACTAGGTCAAGCCAAGTTTAAAGAAACTGTCTATTCTATAAATTTGGCCATGTATTTCACTGTTAGTCAAGAGACAAAATGAGGCAGTGAGGAACAACAAGAGGGTAAGAAAAACTCTGCTAGAATTCTGTGTCTCACATATGGAGAATAAAACATGGGACAGTGTAGGGGGATAGAATATAAGAAAATAAGTGAGTATAGAAAGTAATCTTATCCCTAGAGAGTTGCAGCTGGGCTAATTATTAAAGATTAGGAGCAGGCCTGATGTTAACAGGCCACAGCTGTAGCCAATAAGAAGAGTGTTATAAAAGAGTGGATTGGGTGGTTGAGGGGAACTGGAGTTAGGTGGCTGCTGTGAGGAGAAGGAAGAGTCAGTGCCTAGAGGAGCTGCCTACAAGAAACATCAAGGAGGTATGGAACTCTTGCAATAAGGAAACAACGCTATGGAACCTTTGCAATGTTGTGACAATGGGACAGTTTCTTATTTTTGTAGTAAAGGATGTAATGAGGAGCATTGCAAACTAACAATGCCATTCCTGCAGCCACTTCTGCCCTGGGCTGCCCTTCTCAGCACTTGCTTGATGCTGAAGCGGGGACACAGGATAATTCAGGGCAGAAGCACAGTAGTCAGGAGAGTGGAATAAGCCACCCAAAATTCTGACACCAGTAAAGCCAGGCCCTCTTGGGCCCAGGGCCTGATGAGCACAATGAGGAGAAAATGGCTGCCTGTGCAGGCCCCTTGCGTGCCATGGGGACATGCTGGGTGAAGGCCAGCCTCCCTGGTGACCTCCAACTGTCTGCTTAAGGCCTCAGTGGCTCCCTCATTTTCAGGATGGGCATCTGGGTTTGCTGTGATTCCTGCGACTTTCAGCCATGTAGTTCATGATTCCTGAGCCTTATGTAGGAACTGGACTGCAAAGGCATAATGAAAATGCTTCTTGTGTGGTGGTACTGGGACTCTGGAGCATGTGTTGCCTGCTGACAGCAAAGAGTTCCTGTCCATAACGCTGAACACACTCTGGGAATGCTCAGCTGGTGTTACCAGCCTCCACTTGAGCTCAGAAATACCTGAGTTAAGCCAATACATCAGAAATTGAGGACTATGATATTCCATCTCTGCTGGGGATGGTGCCTGAGCTGTCCCTGAGGTACCAAGCTGAGTGACACACAAGGAGCCCTGTAGAGCAGGCAGCAGATGCTGTTGGAAGCAATTTCTGTCCCTGAAGTGCCACTCAGCAGAGCTTGTTTGACAGAGCCCTTGGTATAAGGAATAGTTTTATGGTCAGGAAAGTACAGCTAGTTTCCATTGCATCTTGAGTTGGTTTTCACCACAATTATTCCAACGTGCTGGAACACGGGTTTTTCAGTCAGAAGGAGCCTTTAGAGTTACAGATAGATACCTACAGTGGAGGAAAATGGTTTGCAGGGAAACAGGTCACTTTAAGGGAATCAACCCTTCATGAAATTAATGAAAACAAAAGAAAACTTGCTTAACATTCATTTGAAGGAAAGCTCCTTGACAGCAGTGTTTTACAATTTAATTAGATGTGCAGGTGTCCTTGTCAGGCTTGGCTCTGCTAGATTTTTCAAGATATTAACAAAAACTTTGCACATGCAAAAAGATTGGAATGTCTGAAAAATGAAATTTTTTTAATGTCTTTTAAAATTTACCCATTTTGAGCAAGTAGGCTAGAGAGGTCAGCATTTCAAAGTATTTGAAAGTTAAATATCTTCCATTATTGGTATAATTATGTACCTGCTGTTAATAAATATTTTTTATTGAAAAATAAAGTCAAGTATTCTATGCTTGAAATCATAATAGTAATTTGGCTTTAAATTACAAAGGGTATTATATGAGACAGAAAAATAGGCTAAGACTAGTAATTGTTAATATTCAATTTGAATGAAGGCAAAAATGATGGAACTAAATCCAGTGTCAGTAGTTATTAATCTATTTAGGTTGCCACATGAAAACTGCAGAAAACCTGTTGTTAGAAGAAAAGAGACAGATTGTATTTTTTTCAGATGGAACAGGTGGTATTTGAGGAGAAACAAGTGAAATATAACTCAATCACATGATGTTACTACTTCTGAAATGATAATGCGTCTTTGTGAACAGTATACTGTAAAGGGAGAAATTTCTTGGATTTCTACCTATTTAGATCTGTAGGTGTTTAGCATGTCCCAGAGGCCTTGAAACTAGACACAAACTTTTTATTAATCAAAAATCTAACCTGTTACTTTCTAACAAAATGCTCCATAGCATGAAAGGCCTGTTTCAGTCTTTGGGAGAAGAGGAATCTGAACCTTGCTGTAATCACCAGTGTCTGGTATGGTTTTTCCCCCTGCTGGGACATGGATTTTGCAGTGCCCCGAGACAACACACCCTATTGCACAGAATACTTTCTTGAGCTGTTTTTGCTGCCATACATCCCTCACAGCTGCATAATTTGATGTTACTTAAATTATGTCCTCTGGCTAAGGTCTTACTAAATTTGTTATCAACAGCTCAAGTAAGTCATGTGAAAGGCCTGAACAATTAACATTATTCTTTATGCTACAGTGGCACTGCAACACAGCAGCACTTCCTAAATGAGGTACAGATGGGATGTGTCCCATAGAATGAACTATAAATGTACTTTGTACCTACAGAAACACAGGTTTTGTCATTGCCCAGGGCATAGCCAGCAGCACTTATGATTCCACCATCTTCAGTTTTTCAGAGCTGCTCACAGTTCTCAAGTTGACCTTGCATCACTTGGTATGACTGACTGCAAGGGAGACAAAAGTGTAGGCAGGTTACAGGTTCGTGGTGACTTCACAAAAGCATAAGCAACTTATAAATCTGGCTTGCAAACATTAGTCAAACACCCCACCACTTTAAGACCTACAGAACAATTCCTGCAAAAGGCCTTCATAATAACAACAGTTGTATTGTTATTTAAAAATTGGTAAGCTGTCAGCATTAGGTGGAGCACTATTACTCCACATCTTCTGCTGTGTTTCCCAGCTGAACTAACAGCTCTCAGAGGGCAATTCAAGGAGCAATCTGTGCTTGCCAGAACAGCCATTGTATTAAGGCAAAAATGAACGTGGGTGTGGGTAAGAGGCAAAAAACAACAACTAAAGCATCAGAAACAAATGAGGTATTGGGTTCTTGCTGTATCCTTGCAATATTCCTTTTCCATCTGTATATGGCTTGTGCTACCTTAGCTCAGTACTGGTATTGCAAGTTCATAGGCAGAGTGAGAGAGCTCTTCCTGGCTCTAACAGTGCAAGAGCAGGTAAACTGCTCCTAAAGATGTTGTCTAACCTGCTCCTGCCGTTTCCTAATGAGATTCCACAGCTCACCCACACAGCTTAATGCACTCCTTAATTAGCCTTAAAATGTTTAAAAAGTGTTTCCTAATATCTAATCTGAGTAGCCCTTAGAGTGGTGAGATCTCATTACTTCTTGTCTTAACTGCTCATCCTCATGAAAACAAAGTCTTGCTTTTATTACACATTTTACAAATCTCTGTGGTTGCATGTTGTGGGACTAAAGGTGAAATTTTGGTTTTATGTTTACATAATTGCCTTCTATTTACGTTGGACTGGTGTTTCAGTTTCCCAAGACTGCCTAAATGCTCATCTCAATTTATGGTAATCCTTCCAGTCTGGAATGAGGTAAAAAAGCAGTGAGAAAACTCTCTTTTGTCTTGCAAGTTACTGTGGCAGAGGTCTTCAGAGGTGTGGAGATTTGCACTCCATATAGTCTTTCAATCAAGTAGCACAGTTTCTTGACCAGATTGGCACCAAACTTACAGCTGTTTCTCTTTCTGTTGCAATAAGTGTCAGATAAAATTATGTTAGAAGCCTCCCTTGAAGGAGAGACCTGAGGTTTACTTCATCTTTTGCAGCCACACAGCCTATCATCCTGTCTTTGGGGAAAAGTGATGTGAGTTTTTCCCCTTGGACAAATTTGATGTGATTTTTTTCCTGAATAGTGCAGTTCAGCAGTTCCTTTCCTCCATGTGGGGTACAAGTTATTTGGTACCTTAAGGAAGAAAGACTTTCTTCTCCATTGGGCACAGACCAACACTCATGTTCTTTCTTCCATTATTCAAATAATTAGATTTTCATATCACAATTATCTTATTGCATTTACTTCTCAGCTTTTCTGGTTTTATGTCAGGATGTTTACAATTCTTTTATACAGAGCTAGGCACTTTAACACTCATTTTTGGAGGTCAGGTCACAAAAGGTCTCACAGTTGTAATCAATTGTCTTGTACTTTCCTGACCTTGGGATAGTTTTGACATATGCCTTAAACACTTTGGGGGTTTGTGGGGATTTTAGAATTAGCCTTTCTTTTAAAAATACATTAATTTTATTATCTTGTTCTTTTTCTTTACTTCATTAATGAGCTCTGTCATTTTTACAGTTAATTTTATAGAAGTTACCTTCCATCTTTGTTTTGTCAGCAACTTCCAGTCTATATTTTAACACTAAATGCACATAAGTGCACTCAAAATTGCTTTTGATATTTTATACGAGATCTTCCTTGAAACATTCTGAAGACTGTCAGGGCACCCTGGGTCCCACTAAGTACCTCTCCTGTCTCATCTCTGGGATGTCAAACTACACCTCTAACTCATAGCTCTTGTAATGGTGATGACTCAGGTGTTTGTGTAGTCAGAGACAACAGCAAAATTAAAACATAAGGCACACATCATGTCCACAATGTTATTCATAAATTTACACTGAGAGAAGATCTCAGGGTCCATCCTGAAGGGGAGGCAGGATGATTTATCAAGTGGAGATGTAAAAAACTACAGTGGGTGCTGGGGCAGGGATCTCATTCACCTCTACACTGTTAAACATTGTGGGGTTTGTTATGGCCCTCAGTAGCTTATCATTACTTAGCAAAGATTATTTAATTATCACATTTCTTGAGAACATGAAAAATAGCCCATTAATTGTGCTGAGCCTTTGAAAACACTACATATCAACATACTGACCCCATAATTTACACTGACACAATTGTCACTCCAAAATGGACAATTCCAAAATGGAATTCCCCATGTGCCTCAGCCCTGGATATCATTACCCTGCAGCTGGCAAAGGGAACCAAGGTGGGTGAGATGGCAAAGCCACTGGGTGTTCACTCCTATCCCCTGCCCCGCAAAGCAAAAACATGGACAGCTCCCTGCATGGATTAGGCAAAGCAGCACAGAGCCAAGGTGAAGCAAACACTGTACCTGTCTGCCTCATCTGAAGGAAAAGGAGGACAGTGGGAAGAAGCCACATTGTCCCACGGTGACCTGCCATGCCCATCCTCCGAGCGCACTGCGCATCACCCGCTGCTCGCTCTGCAGGGCTCTGGGGCAGCTGCTGAGGAAGAAACACCACAGTGCAAGGGTCAGCCACTCATAGAAAACAAAACCTCTGAGAGCAAAGTCTGCACTCAGTGTCACCACGGCACGGTGTTCAAACACAAAACGTGTGTGTGCTGCAGCAATGCCCCACTGATGGCAGAGCACCTCTAAGAGGCTTTCCTCTCGAAATTTGGACAAAGCCTCTCTAAAGCAACTGGACTATGCAGGCAGCCAGGAGCTAGGGTGGGTGATGTGGCTCTTGCCCATGTCCCAAGGAAGGCAAACAACAAGTAACAGAGCTCTGTGCCTCCTGTATGCTGGGCCAAAGCAGGAAGGCACCCCAGAAGTGAGGAGCGAATCAGGGCACTGAGTTTGGAGGCTGTTGCAACAGCTTAATCACAAGCATACTTGGACAGAGCACACTTCCCCAGACTCATCAAATCCCATCCCTTTATGAATGTTGGGGGTGATTATGGGTTTTATGAGCTGTTTCCTTTTGTTCAAACCACTCCAAGGGGACAGCTCTTGACAGGCCATTGGGCTCTGGGAATCAGGCTATGGAAGACAATCCTGCCAGGTCAGTCACCTGGGCCAGGGAGCAGTACACAGGAAGCTTGTTCTTACCATGCTAGTGCAGGGCACAAGGGCATGATCCTAAAAGTGACACTCTGCTGGTGCTGCTCACCTGGAAACGCAGAAAACTGGGGCTGGAGAGACCTACAGGGTCACCAGCCCAACCTACTGAGCCAATAGGGGATCAAATGGACCTCTTTGTATTTTAGCACTGTTGGACACTGAGCCCACTGCAGTGTGTTTTCCTCCCAAAGTGCAGGATGCCATAACAAAGGGCAGCTTGTCCACATGTGCTCCTTAGGGCAGCCCCCATCATGCTGCACACCTGGCATCTCTTTACATCTCCCACTCTGGAATTCAACCAGCACCAGAGACTTCACAGCCCTCCTGGGAATATCTACTGCAGGGCTTCTCTAGTCACAGGGCTTACTCACCATCCTTTTTTTCCTCCCCCTTAGTCTCAGGACTGGCTTTTCCTTGAAGGCAGAAGAAGCCTGAGCACTAGAGACTAGCTCAGAGCCTCCCTGTCCACCATCCTTGGTACATGTCAGCTTTTGTCTGAGCCAGCCATGTGTGCTTGCCAGGAGGAATTCTGGTATCTCAAAATCCACCAGTTTACTCAGCAGCTGTGCTGTGTCCCTTTCCTGATTTTGCAATCGGCTCAAATTTTGCTATGTGAAATCACTTTCCTGCCTGCAGTTAGTGCTGGCTGCAGCAATACTTGCTGTTTGTAGAGGTGTATTTTGGGTTTGTCAATCTGCTTTGCTCACAGCCTCTGCTATGTGAAATGAGCCAGGACCGGCTCAAAGCCTAAAAGAGATGGAGTCGGTGCCTAAGGAAATTCAGTGTTCCAGAGCACATAAGAGATTGGAGAAGCTTTGAAAAAGCCATCAGGATTCTTAGGGGGCAGACCACATAATGGATAGAGGCTTTTGGGGCAGGGCTTGTTAAAATTACAATAAACAAGAACAAAAAAAGAAAGAATGTTTTATTTCAAATGCTGGTGTACATCAATATTGCACCTAACTGAAACATCTAGAACAATACACATACAAGCAGTTTTCCAATCCTCAGCCATGCACAATCCAGAACAAGATACAGAAAACGCTGAATGTGCACATATATATATTTTCTGATGAGCAGAGTGTACTAATTAATCTATAGTGAAGTACAATCCTTATAAATCAAAACCCCTCGTTATTTAGGCATGCAAGATGTCCTGTTCTGTTAATCTTCTGAACATATCTCAAGGTAGAAGCTAAACAACTCCAGTATGGATAAACTCCCTGCTGAGCCAGATGGCTGCAAAAGGAGGATTTAGTGACTCCCATCCTTCCCGCTTTCATCATGGCTAGTGACTCTTCAGAACATGTTTAGCGGCCTCTGGTAGGACCACACGTGACAACAGATAGGAACCACAATGACCACTGATAAAAGAAGCCAAAATCCCCAGTCAGCAGCCTTTTTGACTGGGGAATTCCCTCATTCAACCAATTCCAAAGACCCCCACAGTCCACAGAGGTGTGCTTTAAAGCCAGGAATAATACAAATGGAAGCAGACCATAACTTTAAGGAGATGTCAAAATGAACTTAGCACATGAGCAGGAACAGAAGGTTTCCATTTCCAATCCTGCACCTTGGCAGGTAACAAGGAGGATCAAGGGACATAGCACCACTACAAACTCATGACTGTCCTTACCCAGCGCAGGAACCGGGACAGTTTGGTGTAGACCCCATATTTGCCTTTCCTTGCACATCCTTCACCCCAGCTAACAATTCCAGTAACAAAATAAGTATCCTTGTATCTGGTCACATGAGGGCCACCACTGTCTCCTTGGCAAGCATCTTTTTCCTCTGTGTCATAACCAGCACAGAACATGTTCTCAGTTACCACAAAGTAAGTGGATTGCACACAAGTGCTCCTATTAACATAGGGGAGTTCAAGCACCTTCAGTTTCTTTGGGAGTTGTCCACCATCATATTCCCGGCCAAAGCCACTAACCCTCCCAGATTTCTGCTTCATCAGAACTTCATTAGCAAAGTCTGCTGTGGGGAGACATGCTGGGATGACGTACTCTGAAAATCTGATAGGTTCCTTCAGTTTTAGCAAGGCGATGTCATTATCGTAAGTCTCAGCAATAAATTTGGAGTGAACGTATATTTTGTCCACTGTGTGCATTGATTCAGACTGTTCCTTCTTCTCTCTGTCCACCTCACCTGCACAAGAGCATTAAAAGGGTCATCAATGTAGAGAAAGTACAAGAATTTCAGAAAAACCTTGACAGAGGAAGAGAGCAGTATATTCATTCTGTGTACTTTGCCCAGGACATTAGACCACACAAGGAAACTGTAAACAGGTATGGCAACATTTCTTAGCAGCAACTGGATTGGCTTTGGTCCTGAGATTTGGTCTATGGAGATTTTTTATGTACCAGTTTACACAAAGGCATAAGCTGATTCAGCTAAACTAATGCAATTTTGTGTAGAAGCACTCCCAGGAGCTTGAGCCTGGCTTAGAGAAGAGAACAGGGTCTGGACTACAACAGTGCAAAGATGAAGCTGTGCTGATTCTGTGTCCTGGCTCAAAGGGAAGCCATGGGAAATCTGAGTTTGTTCTTGTCTGTTCTATTCAATGAGTCAGAGCTTTTCTGAGAGTTCTTGCAAGAACAACTCTGGATGCTTCTGAAGTGCCAGGAATGATGGGCTTCCTGCAGAAGCACTGCTCTGCTGAACACATTGATAACCAATATTTTTAGAATATTTAACTGAAATCACTTCCAGCTAGCTGGCAGAGAAGCAAGAGAGGCACCTGTTGTTACAAAGAAGGATAGTCAGAATGACAAAAAATTATAAAAAGCAGCCAAAAGGTAACAAACCTTAATGAATCATGAGTACATCTCATAGGAGATTTAAGGCACAGAAAGTTCGGCCCAACAGCTACACTCAGCTCAGAGGAGTAAAAGAAATACTCACCAACAACAACTTGGATTTCTTTGGATTGGTTTATGCAATGAGCTGCAGTAAGTACGAAATTTTCATTCAGAATAGTTCCACCACAAAACTCTTCTCCTTCCTCATTTAACAGAACAGCCTGTGAAATAAAAAAAGTGCACAGGAAGAAGTGCAGCTTAATGTCGACGAGCTATAAAGCGCTAACTGATTTCTTTGCACACTACAGAGATGCCTCTCACTGCAACAGGTATGCGGCCCTCCGCATCTCTCCTAGCATTGCATTCCCATGTTCAGAAGCTACAGATTGACTTCTACTGCTACAGAGTCCTGATTGTCTTCATGTGAAGTTAAAACATTTGCCTTCCACATTACCTCACTGCCAGGGCTGAGTAACGCCCCTCAGGCATTGACTGACTGAGCAGGCAGAGTGCAGATTCCTGATCACCACATCCCTTGGACTTACCCCCCAAACAATGTCCAAATACAGGAATTCATTTTGGCTTGCCCAAACTCAAGGGTGAAATTGAGACATGAGGGTGTATTTGTGAACAAAAATGCTGGCTTTATCTGGCATGCACTTGGATGTCCTGCCTGGGGTGATGGTCTCAGAGAGAACAAAAATGTAACCTGCAAAAATGGCCTGGGAGAACAGCATGACCCAAAGTCCTCTCTGGGGACAGGGTAGGCAGTTCCATCTAAAATGACACACAGCCTTTTGTTTTGGCCCCCTGAGGCTGCACTTTGCAGAACAGCACATCCAAGTGCCCAGGGTCACACAGCTCAGCTACATCTCACTGCCGCTGGCACGTGACACGGGCCATGTTCAGAAGGCTCCCAGCTGGAAGGAGGCTCTGCTTGCCTTCCCTCAGACACGCTCTGCCCACATGCAGGGCAAAGCCCCCTCCATTCACCTGCCATGGGCATTGGCCAGGAAGACACTCATCCCCACCAACTATCCTGGTATTGACATATGGATTCTTGCCGCTTGTTCTGTTGTCAGGTGGAGGTGTTGGGCTTTCTGTGGTAATTACAAAGTTCTCCTCTGTGGTCATTTCATATGCAGGAGGGTCTTGATCACTCATTCCACTGATTTGGTCAGTGGGTGAAAGAACAGACCTTTTTTTCCTTGCCACAAAAACTTTTCCGCAAGGGTATTTTACTGTAAAGAGAAGAATGCTGAAATTAAAGATGGAGAGAAACACCAACACAAGAAGAATCTCCTTGGAAATACCATCTCACAATATATAGTGTTGTTTCCTCATTTTCCAGACAATATGAAAGACTTGGCCCATGGAATCAAGGAAGAAAGACCATATGGTTTGAAAAATGAGTTCTATTTTCTCTTCAGCTTCCATCTCACAATCATGTTTTGAAAGTATTTAAAATTTACTACACCATCTTAAATTTGGTTTTAACAAATTTAATACATCATCTTCAATTATTTACATTGATAGATAAATGTAGTTCCTCTTAATACAATATACTTAATTTGGAGACTGGGTGAAGTGCTTTATTTTAGGAATAATATGGCTAATCATAGCAATTTGTTATTAGCTATGAAATATATAAAACCTGACATGATATCTAATTGGTTGACTTACCCCGCCCCCCGTGGTATTTTGAAATACAATAAAATTGTACATATGTACATTGGATAATTATGATTAACACTATCTCTTCAGTTGCAAGTTGATAAGGTTAACTGCAATTTAAGTGTAAATTTTTGCAAGCTGCTCTTTTGTATGGCCTGTAAGTGTTTAAGCAAAGATTCTACTGTGATCAGTTTTCTCAGCATGTCCTCACCTTGTGTCCTGTGTACAGTTTTTGACATATAAATATCAGAAATATATAAAGCTGTTAGAGATTGTCCAAATGAGGGCAACAAAGACGGTGAAGGGCCTTGAGGGGAAGTAGGAGGAGTGGCTGAGGTCACTTGGTCTGTTCAGCCTGGAGAAGAGGAGACTGAGGGGAGGCCTCATTGTGGTCTACAGATTTCTCCTGAGGGGAAGAGGAGGGGCAGACACTGATCTCTTCTCTGTGATGACCAGGACATGGAATCACAGAATCCTTTAGGTTGGAAAAGATCTCCAAGATCTTAGAATTCAACCTTTGACAGATCACCACCTTTTTAATTGGCCTGTAGCTTTACATGCCACATTCAGTTGTTTCTTGAAAATCTCCAGGGATGGTGTCCCCACCACTTCCCTGGGCAGTGCATTCCAGTACTGGACAGCCCTTTCCATGAAGAAATCTGAGAGAATGGCAGGAAGCTATGTCAGGGGAGGTTTAGGTTGGATAGTAGAAAAAGGTTCTTCACCCAGAGGGTGGTTCCCCAGGGAAGTGGTCGAGGCCCCAAGCCTGACAGAATTCAAGAAATGTGTGCACAACAATTTCATGCACATGGAGTTATTCTTGGGGAAGTCTAGTAACAATCCAGGAGTTGGATATTGATGATCATTGAAGATTCCTTTCAAAACAGGATAGTCTGTGATTCTAAGATTTTTTGTTATCTTGTTACCAGCAGAATTTACTCTGACATGCCTCACTGAGAGGCACCTTGCAAAGGGGTCAAAATCATGTACATTTTGATCCACTCCACCACAGCACCTCACAAATGGAAGGTTTGGAAATACAAATCTCTAAGCCTCACTGTTGGATCTATGTCATGTAGGATACTGGTGGTTCAAAAGACATTCCTCAACTGCAAACCAAGACATCTCTTAACAGTGAAGCAAGTCTCACCAAGCACTGCTATTGCTTTATCTCATGGCTTCATACCTGTTGCAACACAGTGTTTGCCGTCCTCTGCTAGAACATACCCATCTGCACAGGAGCACACCACATCCTTCCGCCCATCTCTTTGGACGCTGCAGAACTGCTCACAGTCCCCGTTGTTTATTCTGCAGAACTTTGGGATGACTATAAAAGAGATGGTGGCAGAAAAACTGGACATAAACACTGACTTCACAGAAGATCTGGAAGTTCTCCAAAACAAAACACCTTCTTCAAACAGGATCTGTATCCCCACCTGCCAAGCTCCTGAAGCACCCTTCAGGAATAACTCATGTGAGTGCTGAACATCAGCTTGTGCCTTACAAAGCAGCCACATGCAGCACACCAAATGTCCTTGCCAGGTCTGAGTGGGACCTGTGGCCATGCCATGGTGAGCTCAAAAAGCAGAGACAAATTCTCAGGGGAACAATGAACAAAACACTAACACAGAACATAATTGTGTAAATCTTCACACAATTCCTCCCTCCTGCCCGAAAAACTCCAACTCCTCATCACTCCCCTTGGTCCTGTGACTGAAATTCAGTTTCACATTCCTGCTCTTACTTCTGGGCTAATGATAGCCCCTGTCACAGGGGCAGCTCTACGCCCCAGAAATGAGCCCCAGGAAGGATTTCCATGCAAAACATGCTTCCCTACAAAGCTCCCTGGGAAGTCTGCCATCACAGTTCTCTAAAGCAGAAACTTACCAAATTCACAGTTCTTGCCTTGATAACCATCCAAGCACGTGCAAGTGTAGGAACCAATTCCATCTTTACACTGGCCACCATAGTGACAAGGATTTGAACTGCATTGGTTCCCATCTACAAAAACAAACCAAAACCCAAATTACTGTAAGTGTGCAAGCATTTTCAGTGGCCACAGAAGTGCTCTTAGTTTTCTTAAGCCATCTTTCATCCTTCCTTTTAAAATATATGTCCTGTGAGTTGCCACATTCCAGATGGAACAAATAGTATAAACAGAATCATTCCAAACCTGCAATGATTCATCTACATATCCTCAGTTTTGCAATCTCTTTTTGGTGGCCACTGTATTATGATGCGCACAGAAGCCTTTTTTTACAGGAAAATTAAGTAATACATAGTGGTCAGAGTCTACATAACTTACAGTGAATCCTGTAAAACCAGACAGGACATTTCTATAATGCAACTACTGGCTGAAAACCATCAACTTTTATTTCCTCAAAGGTCATCTCAGGCCTTCTGCATGTCTTTTGCCTGCGGAGCTGTTTATTTCAAGACACAGATACTGGCTTATTAAGCAGAAGCTAATAAAACCTCCAAACTTTACAAAACCCTGCTAAAGTCACATGAGCAGGCCAAACTTCTACTCTGTACTGCTTAAAGAACCAAAATTTTCTCACTGTATCCATCGAGGTATGAGCTTGAGCTTGTAGTTATTACCTCTCACCTCATGCTGCCCACATCTATGCTGGCATCTTGAGTTCTGCAACCTTTCTTAGAGACACCTGGCTGACCTGACTCCAGGGCCCCAGCCACACATACCTCATAAACTCAGTTTATGAGGACATTGAGGTCAGGGAGGTAACTCTGCATTTGGAAACACGTTTCATGTAGCAGCTCTTTCTCCCATCCATCTCATTCCTTTTCTGGCATGGTCTTTCCCATTTAATGCTCTGCTGCAAAAAATGTGTTACCCCCTCACATATGTTCTCTGGAATGTACTGTTTCATACAAGAAGTAGGATATCCAGAGAAGTGACACTCAAGAATTCACTGCTTTATTGAATTTCTAAAATTTCTACATTTCTAAAATTCTAAATTTCTAAAATTTCTAAATTTTACCACTTGCTCTGCCCCTGTTTAGAGCAAGGTCAGACTAGGTGGGATAATTTATTTTATTAAGTGGAGATGTGATGGTTTTGTGACGAATTAGAAAATCACAGTGATATATGGGGTAGAGTTCTTGTTCTTCTCTGTACAGTTAAATATTGTGGACATCGTTTTGTCCCTCAGCAGCTTACAAATGGATAGTAAGGGTTATTTAATTATCATGTCTCCTAAGAATATGAGAAATAGGACATTAATTGTGCTGAGCCTTTGAAAACACTATATATCAACATACTGACCCCATAATTTACACTGACACAATTGTCACTCCAAAATGGACAATTCCAAAATGGAATTCCCCATGTGCCTCAGCCCTGGATATCATTACCCTGCAGCTGGCAAAGGGAACCAAGGTGGGTGAGATGGCAAAGCCACTGGGTGTTCACTCCTATCCCCTGCCCCGCAAAGCAAAAACATGGACAGCTCCCTGCATGGATTAGGCAAAGCAGCACAGAGCCAAGGTGAAGCAAACACTGTACCTGTCTGCCTCATCTGAAGGAAAAGGAGGACAGTGGGAAGAAGCCACATTGTCCCACGGTGACCTGCCATGCCCATCCTCCGAGCGCACTGCGCATCACCCGCTGCTCGCTCTGCAGGGCTCTGGGGCAGCTGCTGAGGAAGAAACACCACAGTGCAAGGGTCAGCCACTCATAGAAAACAAAACCTCTGAGAGCAAAGTCTGCACTCAGTGTCACCACGGCACGGTGTTCAAACACAAAACGTGTGTGTGCTGCAGCAATGCCCCACTGATGGCTTTGTGCTGGCAGAGCACCTCTAAGAGGCTTTCCTCTCAAAATTTGGACAAAGCCTCTCTAAAGCAACTGGACTATGCAGGCAGCCAGGAGCTAGGGTGGGTGATGTGGCTCTTGCCCATGTCCCAAGGAAGACAAACAACAAGTAACAGAGCTCTGTGCCTCCTGTATGCTGGGCCAAAGCAGGAAGGCACCCCAGAAGTGAGGAGCGAATCAGGGCACTGAGTTTGCAGGTCTCAGTGAGCACATTGCAGTTGTTACACAGCAGCTTAATCACAAGCACACTTGGACAGAGCACACTTCCCCAGATTCATCAATTTCATCCCATTATGAATGTTGAGGGAGTGTTATTGTTTGAAAGCAAACCAGTGGGAGATCCCAAGTCAGAAATACAATTTAATAGGAAAATTAAAATAAATGCAATAACACAGAAACACTGACAGAGTCAGAATACAACCTGACAACCTGTTAGCCCAGGTGGTGGTAGCAGTCCAATTCACTGGTGGCTGCAGTCCTCTTGAAGTGATAGATGTGGTTCTGTTGAAGCAGTGTTCCTGTAGAAGGGTTTGTTTTCCTCTGAAGGTCCAGTGGTGGTTACGGAACTCTTGTCCTCTGGGAATTCAGTGGATAAGGCTGACTGACTTTTACAAGCCTGAGATTATATGCAGTTAGGAATGCTTGGTTCCTCCCCTTGGGTGGAGCATCTCACAACGGGATGATGTAATTCTATCATGCAGTGACACTCAATGGCCCATTAACAAAAAATATGCCCTGGAGCTATCAAGGATGAGTAATGAAGGAGACAAGGAACACTACCCCATGTGGTTTTAGCAGCTCATGAAGATGCTGATGGAATACATACTTTTGGGTATATCTCATATTGTATCCAAAAACGAAGGGTTATGTATGGGTTTTATGAGCTGTTTCCTTTTGTTCAAACCACTCCAAGGGGACAGCTCTTGACAGGCCATTGGGCTCTGGGAATCAGGCTATGGAAGACAATCCTGCCAGGTCAGTCACCTGGGCCAGGGAGCAGTACACAGGAAGCTTGTTCTTACCATGCTAGTGCAGGGCACAAGGGCATGATCCTAAAAGTGACACTCTGCTGGTGCTGCTCACCTGGAAACGCAGAAAACTGGGGCTGGAGAGACCTACAGGGTCACCAGCCCAACCTACTGAGCCAATAGGGGATCAAATGGACCTCTTTGTATTTTAGCACTGTTGGACACTGAGCCCACTGCAGTGTGTTTTCCTCCCAAAGTGCAGGATGCCATAACAAAGGGCAGCTTGTCCACATGTGCTCCTTAGGGCAGCCCCCATCCTTTTTTCCTCCCCCTTAGTCTCAGGACTGGCTTTTCCTTGAAGGCAGAAGAAGCCTGAGCACTAGAGACTAGCTCAGAGCCTCCCTGTCCACCATCCTTGGTACATGTCAGCTTTTGTCTGAGCCAGCCATGTGTGCTTGCCAGGAGGAATTCTGGTATCTCAAAATCCACCAGTTTACTCAGCCGCTGTGGCTGTGTTCCTTTCCTGGATTTTGCAATCTGTTCAATCTGTTCAATTCTGTTATGTGAAATCATGCCCAAATCATTTGTCAACATTAAAAAAAGAATGTGTTGTAATTCCTCCTTTTGTTGCAGGCCCTAGGGTTGCTTATGACCTTTGATAGGAGGTTCAGAGGCAAGCACATTTCACTCATGTCTTCTCAGCAGGGCAGATATGCTGGCACAGAAAGAGCAATGGACACAAAGTGATGCCTTCAGCTACCTCAACCCCTTTACAGCCCGGTCTGTGTTTTCCTTCAGTCCTCAATCTCTGCTTAAGTAGAAGAAAGCCCTTAGCAAGAGTATGTAAGCAGGATATGGTAGGACCCAGACCTCAGGCTTTCCTTCGAAGAGGGATCTTTCACCCTGATTGAGCACAAGGAGCAGCCCCCGTGGGACAAAGGATTTGAACAGGAACCCAGTGGACAGAAATCAGGCAACAAACACTGCCAAGCAAACATGGAAGTAAGCCCACTGAAGAGTTATACAGGTCAAGTCCATCAAGCTGAGATAACTGACCTGCCCACTCACTTTCCTGCCCACAATTAGTGCTGGCTGCAGCAATATTTGCTGTTTGCAGAGTTGTGTTTTGAGTTTGTCAGTCTGCTTTGCTCACAGCATCTGCTAAGTGAAACAAGCCAGTACCAGCTCAAAGCGGAGCAGGTGCCTAAGGAAGTTCAGTGCTCCTCAGAGCACAGAACATAAGAGATTGGAGAAGCTTTGAAAAGCCATTGGAATTGTAAGGGGGTTAGAGGCTGATGGGGCTTTGTTAGGAAAAAACCCAACCAAAGGAGGAAAAAAAAAAAAAGAAATAATGTTTTATTTCAAATGCTGGTGTACATGAATATTGCACTTAACTGAAACATCTAGAACAGTACACATGCAAGGAGCTTTCCAATCCTCAGCCATACACAATCCAGAACAAGATAAAGAAAACACTGAATATGCACATGTATATATATTCTGATGAGCAGAGTGTAAAATTAAACGAGAGTGAAGTAGAATACTTAGAAAGCAAAACCCCTTTTTAATGAGCAGCTGTGATCTGAGCAGGCCATTTGTGGAATATGTGATTATTTAGCATCACATATTGATTAACTAATTGTGTCTCAGCTTTTACCATGCAAGATCCCCTGCACCCTGCATCTTCTGAACACATCTCAAGGTAGAAGCTAAACAGGTCCAGTATGGATAAACTCCCTGCTGAGCCAGATGGCTGCAATAGGAGGATTTAGTGACTCCCATCCTTCCTGCTTTCATCATGGCTAGTGACTCTTCAGAACATGTTTAGGAGCCTCTGGTTGGAGCACTCGTGACAACTGATAGGAACCACAATGGCCATGGATAAGTAATTAAAAGAAGCCAAAGACCCCAGTCAGCAGCCTTTTTGACTGGGGAATTCCCTCATTCAACCAATTCCAAACACTTTGACTTTCCTCAGAGGTGTTTCAAGCCAGGAACAATACAAATGGAAGCAGACCATAATTTTAAGGAATCAGATCTCAAAACCAACTTAGCACATGAGCAGGAAAAGAAGGTTTCCATTTCCAATCCTGCACCTTGGCAGGTAACAAGGAGGATCAAGGGACACAGCACCACTACAAACTCATGACTGTCCTTACCCAGCGCAGGAACCGGGACAGTTTGGTGTAGACCCCATATTTGCCTTTCCTTGCACATCCTTCACCCCAGCTAACAATTCCAGTAACAAAATAAGTATCCTTGTATCTGGTCACATGGGGGCCACCACTGTCTCCTTGGCAAGCATCCTTTTGCTCTGTGTGATAACCAGCACAGAACATGTTCTCAGTTATGGCTAAGTTAGTGGATTGCTTGCAAGTGTTCCTATTAACATAGGGAACCTCAAGCACCTTCAGTTTTTTGGACGTTCGCCCGCCTTCAAATTCCCGGCCAAAGCCACTAACCCTCCCAGACTTCTGCGTCATCAGAACTTCATTAGCAAAGTCTGCTTTGGGGAGACATGCTGGGATGACGTACTCTGAAAATCTGATAGGTTCCTTCAGTTTTAGCAAGGCGATGTCATTATCGTAAGTCTCAGCAATAAATTTGGAGTGAACGTATATTTTGTCCACTGTGTGCATTGATTCAGACTGCTCCGTCTTCTCTCTGTCCACCTCACCTGCACAAGAGCATTAAAAGGGTCATCAATGTAGAGAAAGTACAAGAATTTCAGAAAAACCTTGACAGAGGAAGAGAGCAGTATATTCATTCTGTGTACTTTGCCCAGGACATTAGACCACACAAGGAAACTGTAAACAGGTATGGCAACATTTCTTAGCAGCAACTGGATTGGCTTTGGTCCTGAGATTTGGTCTATGGAGATTTTTTATGTACCAGTTTACACAAAGGCATAAGCTGATTCAGCTAAACTAATGTAATTTTGTGTAGAAGCACTCCCAGGAGCTTGAGCCTGGCTTAGAGAAGAGAACAGGGTCTGGACTACAACAGTGCAAAGATGAAGCTGTGCTGATTCTGTGTCCTGGTTCAAAAGGAAGCCATGGGAAATCTGAGTTTGTTCTTGTCTGTTCTATTCAATGAGTCAGAGCTTTTCTGAGGGTTCTTGCAAGAACAACTCTGGATGCTTCTGAAGTGCCAGGAATGATGGGCTTCCTGCAGAAGCACTGCTCTGCTGAACACATTGATAACCAATATTTTTAGAATATTTAACTGAAATCACTTCCAGCTAGCTGGCAGAGAAGCAAGAGAGGCACCTGTTGTTACAAAGAAGGATAGTCAGAATGACAAAAAATTATAAAAAGCAGCCAAAAGGTAACAAACCTTAATGAATCATGAGTACATCTCATAGGAGATTTAAGGCACAGAAGGTTCGGCCCAACAGCTACACTCAGCTCAGAGGAGTAAAAGAAATACTCACCAACAACAACTTGGATTTCTTTGGATTGGTTTATGCAATGAGCTGCAGTAAGTACGAAATTTTCATTCAGAATAGTTCCACCACAAAACTCTTCTCCTTCCTCATTTAACAGAACAGCCTGTGAAGCAAGACAGGTAAGGGCACAAGGAGGAAGTGCGGTTTAATGTTGACGAGCTATAAAGCACCAATTGACTTTTCACACTACAGAGATGTCTCTCACTGCAACATGTATGCGGCCCTCCACGTCCCTCCTAGCTTTGCATTTCCTCATGCAAAGGCTGCTGATTGACTTCTACTGCTACAGAGTCCTGATTGTCTCCATGTGAAGTTAAAACATTTGCCTTCCACATTACCTCACTGCCAGGGCTGAGTAACGCCCCTCAGGCATTGACTGACTGAGCAGGCAGAGTGCAGATTCCTGATCACCACATCCCTTGGACTTACCCCCCAAACAATGTCCAAATACAGGAATTCATTTTGGCTTGCCCAAACTCAAGGGTGAAATTGAGACATGAAGGCGTATTTGTGAACCAAAATCCTGGCTTTATCTGCTTTATCACCCTGCTCTCAGGTGTGCTGCCTGGGGTGATGGTCTCAGAGAGAACAAAAATGGCCTGGGAGAACAGCATGACATAAACTCCTCTCTGGGGACAGGGTAGGCAGTTCCATCTAAAATGACACACAGCCTTTTGTTTTGGCCCCCTGAGGCTGCACTTTGCAGAACAGCACATCCAAGTGCCCAGGGTCACACAGCTCAGCTACATCTCACTGCCGCTGGCACGTGACACAGGCCGTGTTCAGAAGGCTCCCAGCTGGAAGGAGGCTCTGCTTGCCTTCCCTCAGACACGCTCTGCCCACATGCAGGGCAAAGCCCCCTCCATTCACCTGCCATGGACATTGGCCAGGAAGACACTGATCTCCACCAACTATCCTGGTATCAACATACGGTGTCTTGCTTCTTGTTCTGTTGTCAGGTGGAGGGGTGGGGCTTTCTGTGGTAATTACAAAGTTCTCCTCTGTGGTAGTTACAAAGTTCTCCTCTGTGGTCATTTCATATGGAGGAGGGTCTTCCTGATCACTCGTTACATTGCCTTGGTCAGTGGGTGAAAGAACAGACCTTTTCTTCCTTACCACAGAAACTTTTCCACAAGGGTATTTTACTGTAAAGAGAAGAATGCTAAAATTAAAGATGGAGAGGACAGCAGGCTAAGAGAAAACTTCTTGGAAATTACAAGGAAATAGAGTGAAGTAATATGGGTCACAAGAGCAATTTGTTATTTTTTTAAAACGTTATAAGAACAACATTTTGAGTATATGTTTGACAACCTCTGACGAGTCCTTTCATAAGAGTGCTAAAATTTACATGTGTAAATAGCACAGATTATAATCATTAACATTTTCAGTTTCTATAAAAAGAAAGGTTTTCAGAAGAAAAGTTTTGCAGGCTGCTAATTTATGCCATCTGTAAGCATTTAAGAAAATGAGTTATTATTGCAATTACTTTTATCTTGGCAATAGTGGGATTTACTGTGGTAATTCGCTGAGAAGCACCTTGCAAAGGGTTCCAAATCATGTACATTTTGATCCACTCCATCACAACACCTCACAAATGGAAGGTTTGGAAATACAAATCTCCTGGCCTCACTGTTGGGCCTATGTCATGTAGGGTACTGGTGGTTCAAAAGACATTCCTCAACTGCAAACCAAGCCATCTCTTAACAGTGAAGCAAGTCTCACCAAGCACTGCTATTGCTTTATCTCATGGCTTCATACCTGTTGCAACACAGTGTTTGCCGTCCTCTGCTAGAACATACCCATCTGCACAGGAGCACACCACATCCTTCCGCCCATCTCTTTGGACGCTGCAGAACTGCTCACAGTCCCCGTTGTTTATTCTGCAGAACTTTGGGATGACTATAAAAGAGATGGTGGCAGAAAAACTGGACATAAACACTGACTTCACAGAAGATCTGGAAGTTCTCCAAAACAAAACACCTTCTTCAAACAGGATCTGTATCCCCACCTGCCAAGCTCCTGAAGCACCCTTCAGGAATAACTCATGTGAGTGCTGAACATCAGCTTGTGCCTTACAAAGCAGCCACATGCAGCACACCAAATGTCCTTGCCAGGTCTGAGTGGGACCTGTGGCCATGCCATGGTGAGCTCAAAAAGCAGAGACAAATTCTCAGGGGAACAATGAACAAAACACTAACACAGAACATAATTGTGTAAATCTTCACACAATTCCTCCCTCCTGCCCGAAAAACTCCAACTCCTCATCACTCCCCTTGGTCCTGTGACTGAAATTCAGTTTCACATTCCTGCTCTTACTTCTGGGCTAATGATACCCCCCTGTCACAGGGGCAGCTCTATGGCACAAAAGTGAGCCCCAGGAAGGATTTCCATGCAAAACATGCTTCCCTACAAAGCTCCCTGGGAAGTCTGCCATCACAGTTCTCTAAAGCAGAAACTTACCAAATTCACAGTTCTTGCCTTGATAACCATCCAAGCATGTGCAAGTGTAGGATCCAATTCCATCTTTACACTGGCCACCATAGTGACAAGGATTTGAACTGCATTGGTTCCCATCTACAAAAACAAACCAAAACCCAAATTACTGTAAGTGTGCAAGCATTTTCAGTGGCCACAGAAGTGCTCTTAGTTTTCTTAAGCCATCTTTCATCCTTCCTTTTAAAATATATGTCCTGTGAGTTGCCACATTCCAGATGGAACAGACAGTGTAAACACAATCATTCCAATCCTGCAATGATTCATCTACATATCCTGAGTTTTGCAATCTCTTTTTGGTATTATGATGTGCACACAAGCCTTTTTTTTGTGGGAAGGTAAAGAAAGCACCTCGGCTGGTTAAAGCATGGTGCTCATATGGACAGGGCTGCAGATTTCATCTCTGTATGGGCCATTCATTTGTGCTTGATCAATGACTCTATAATCTTTGTGGGTCCTTCCAACTCAGAATATTGTTTGATAGTATGATTGTGGTCAGAATATACATACAGTGAAGCCTCTAAGTGCTGACAGGACATTTCCATATTGCAATTACTGCCTAAAGATACTGAACTTCTGGCCCCTTGCATTTCCCTATAGTGTTTGCTCTGTTTCATACAAAATGCAAGATATCCAGAAAAATGACACTTGATAATTTGCTGCTTTAGATAACATGCTCTCATCCTCCTATTTTACCACTTTCGTACCCTTTGGAGCAGCTGAAACAGTAATGTCCATAGCAGAAACAACTTGCAAGAAGCAACTCATCCTAAGGATCCAGCATGCTCCCTGCATGGGATTTCGGGGCTGTAACCTCATCTGCTGCAGCTTTGCCTGTCATGGGGAACAGCTGCTGGGCTTTGTGTACTGCACCCACACATCAAGATCCATCTTCTACCTGTATGTGGCCAAAACCAAGACCTCTCCAAAAGCCCCAGCCATGGAGGCTCTGGAACTGATGTTCATGCTTAACAGAGGGAAGACAAGACCAACATTAACCAAAAAACAGACAGCCTGAAGGCCTACATCATAACTTCTGGTTTCTGCCTCCTCTGCAGTGCCATAGCACTCTATTCTGTAGTGGCCTTAGCTAAGCAGCATCCTATTGCTAGAAAACATACTTATCTAGTTCTTACCTTACACTGTAGTTGCAGCTGTGGTAATGAGTTTTATATCAATATTGCACAAATTGCAGAACAGCCTACTAAAGTAGGAAGCAAGAACAAATTGTTCTAGTAACTTGCCTGAACATAGCTGTAGTTTTCAATAGTTCTCAACACTCGTAAAGCATTTGTGGACTGTGGTTTAAAATGTATGAAAACTAACACTTCTGCTAAGAGCATTGGCACTGATATTCTGCTGCTTGTATTCTCATAAGAAAATGGTTTGAAAAATTCCAATCCTCTTTACTGTAACACTGACACAGGCTTTGCTTGAAATTTTAGTCTGTAGGTTGCAGAGTTCATCCTGTGCTTAGAGGATTGTGAAAGTCTGTGTCTTCTTCATGGCACCTGTCTTCATTATTTTTCAGATTCCAAAAGACAAAACTGAGCTGTCTTTTGTCAACATTTTTGATGCACTCCTCCCAGTGTGCAAACTGGACATATACTTTCTGGAGAACATGCTATCAAACACTAATACATTAAAAATCTGTCCCTTCACAGTGCTTACAAACACTAGAACCCTAATAAATAAAACTCACATATTTAGATAAAAAAATCAGAAAACTGTTAGGTAGTATCTGCTGGCATATTGGATCCCTTGGCATATTTTCCTTGAATGCCAAACAGTTCTGTAAAAAACACAACCAAAAAAATGCTCTTTAAGACAGGAATCAACAACACTTTGGCATGGAAGGTGACAAGAAACTGGCAAATGACTATGCAATGTAATTTAACTTTGTGTTGGTTATGGCATTTAAGAGACACTCTCATCTGTGACTCTTTGCATCTTGAATTCTCCTATCTGGGGCTGCCCCTCTGAAGGAAAACTATCTGGTAGTCCCACACAGTTTCTGCTCCTCACTGTCCTTTGTGTGCAAAGGACCACTGTTATTTTTTGAGAGGACAAAGGCCAGTCCAGCCACTGCAGACAGCTGAACCTTGCCTTCAAATGAAGCAATTGGGTTCAAGCAACAGCAGGCAGTAAATCAGATTCCTTTTTCAGAGGAAGCACAACGTGAGGGTGTCCCAGAGTGAAGAGAGAGGAAGCAAGGGAGCAGGAAGGGGTTATTTAAGGGGTGCATCCTTTCAAACCTTGCAATAAGGAAGCTTAATCTTCTAAATGCACACAGAGTGTTTCTTACCTACATAGAGGTTCCAGAATTCCTCCTACAGGTAGGTGTGGAGAAGAAAAAGAAATAGATAAGAATTACCAAATTCCTCAGAAAAATATTAGATTTTCATACACAGGATACTTGCAGCTAAAAATTGTTAAAGGAAACATTTACATTATAAATACATACAGAGCCTAGCAGCCCACTATTACCATTTAATAACTTAAAACCATATGATCCATATGGCCCAGCTCTACAGAAACAAGTCTCATGCATTTTTCAGAAATATCTGAACCTCCTTAGAGTTTTTTCAGTGTGACCCATTCAGCATAAGTCACTTGATTTCTTGCATAATTATCTTTCCGCCAGTTCTGACTGAATTTTCTTATATTCCTGTAATGCCAAATTCTCAGTCTTGATCCCCACCCCATACTCCCATCAATTAGGACCTCACAAATCCTGATATTTAAAAATACTCTGTCTGATTTGTGTTCTCCTTTTCATTGGCACTGAGGACTCTAGGATGCTGCCTGTGCAGGACAGTCCTTTCCAGTGACATCTGGTCACCAGGCAGAACAGGCTGTGCCAGTTCTGCTATAGGTAAGTCAACATTTATGATCCAAGGTACACTGGTGATGCACCCAGAACTCCCCACCAAGGACACCTCAGGGTCACTCCAAAAACATTCTGGCCATCAAATAATGCTAAAGGGAAGTGAATCTGGCCTTAGCTCCAGTTTCAGGGTAGTTCTAAACAGCCATATAGCTACAGCCTATGTTTGGAATACCATCTTTTCTACTTACAGTCCACACAGCTGCCCCATCTCTTTAACTTTTCCTTCAGCTTGGGAACAAATCACATTTCTGTCTAAAATTAAGCAAGCCATTGGGGTAGGGCAGGTGACACAGGAGTCACAAAACTTCATTCCAGTAAACATTAAGGCATTTATGAACTATTAACACTATACATTCTCTCAATTCAGATAAAGAGAGCTACAAAATTACAAGCAAAACTGCTTGAGATAAGTTCAGTAAAATTCCCTCATGAGATTCCATGTCAGCATTTGCCTTCTCAGCCTTCCCAGAGTCATGGCACTCAGGGACTGCCCTGACCACAGTGATGGCACTCAGGCATGTAACCCAGACAGGGTGAAAGTATTTTCAACACTGAGAGCAGCAAAGCCATTGAACATCAAAAAACTTTCAGTGGCAATTAAACAGATCAGAACAGGTAAAAGAATAGAGGATGTAACCTGGGATGGCCATGCAAGAGCTACGTTAAGACTGTTATGGGAGGATTATTGCCTTAGCAATTCCACCCACAGTCAATCATTATTTGTGTTAAGTGATTGGGAACAACTTGTGAGTTTTGATGCCCAGCTCAAAGGACATGAATAGTAATTTTTAAACATGAAATATATAGACCTACTTTCATATTAGTTCATGCTTACAGTTTTCTCCTGATCTTCAAAAGCTTCTCTTGCTTCTTCTTTTGAGCAGCGCTCCTCAATGCATTCTCTTTCAATATTCCCTTGCTTCAATTCCTCTAAGAAAGAGTTAGCACGTTTTGTTCTTTCCAAGAACTTGTCGGCATTTTCTTTCTTGATGAATACTAGACAGCAGAGAAAAATTATACAGGTGGGTAACAGTTGGTGGTGGAAAAGAGTCACAACAAATAAGTGAAGTAGAAACAAAGCCAAAACAGACCACACTACCTGTACACAACATTACCTGTGAGGTTAGTCCTCACACAGGCTGATACATCCCAAGATCTCTCAGGGCAGTCTCCCTGAGAATCAGTAGCCTCAGAATGAAATGTGGACCCCAAAATTCTCTTCTACTCTTTTTAATCTTGAAAAGGTTGCCAATGAGGGCTTATATTTCTGCTGCTCCTGCTCAAGACTCAGTCTTGAATAGAATGACTTTCCCTCAATGCTGGGAAGATTACAGAACCACAGAATCACTAGGCTGGAAGAGGCCTTCAAGATCATTGAGTCCAACCCATGCCTTAACACCTCAACTAAACCATGGCACTGAGTGCCACATCCACTCTTCTTTTAAACACATCCAGGGATGGTGACCCCACCACCTTCCTGGGCAGACCATTCCAGTACTTTATCACTCTTTCCATAAAAAGTTTTTTCCTAATATCCAACCTGTATTTCTCTTGGTGCAGCTTAAGGCTGTGTCCTCTTGTTCTGTCAGCTGCTGCCTGGAGAAAGAGACCAACCCCCACCTGACTACAGCCACCTTTCAGGGAGTTTGTAGAGAGTTATAACTTCACCCCTGAGTCGCCTTTTCTCCAGGCTAAACATCCCCAGCTCCCTCAGTGGGTCCTCACAGAGTTTGTTCCCAGCCCGTCACCAGCCTCGTTGCCTCCTCTGGATGTGCTCAAGTGTCTCAATGTCCTTCCCAAACTGAGCGCCCAGCACTGGACACAGCACTCAAGGTGCAGCCTCACCAGTGCCCAGTACAGGGGGGAGAATGACCTCCCGGGATTAGGTAAATTGCTAATTACGCTGTAAAGAGTATATGTTCGAGGACAGTGTGAAGAGTTTGGAAGTTGACATTTAATCAAGTTCTAGCACTGGAATTTACACTGAGGAAATACTTTGCAATATGTCCTATATTTCCAGTATTTTTTAGGCTGGAGTGTGGAAGAGTGTGCTACAGATGTGACTTCAAGGACAATGACTTATGCTGACTGGGAGGCTTGCACATTCCTTTTGGAGCATTCATCATGCAGCTTAATTCCATGATAAATAAACTTGCTAAAAGTAATTATATACCCTAATATCCTCCAAGTGAGCACAGGGGAGACTCATTCTGCTTTCATTGAAATTGGTGAACTCCTACTCAGGGACGCAAGTTCTGTTTGTGTTATTTATATTAAGCAATGCTCACATAATTTGAAGCCCTACTTACTTTGAAAAGGCTCCTCTCAAGGAAGGCTTACAGAAAGTACTTCTAACTTGCAGCTCAGTGACTGTTAGTTCATTCACCCACTATCTTATTTGTCCTCAAATCCCTTTCTTCAGCGTCAGGAAATGGACAGGACACAGCCGGTGGGGTTATCACCCCTGTATTTCTCTGCTTTCACACCACCCGGATTAGCGGATGTTTTTGCAAACTTGAACTAGCCTCCCTCTGAGGCTGCTCGTTCTCGTTCCCAAGCCCTCCATCATACTCCCTTCTTTACAGACATCAAGGAGCAACAGGCATTGGCCAACCGAAGCAGGATATTCCAGAAACATGCCAAAGACTTTGTTTTAAACCCCAAGCAGTCTGACTCACTGAAGGAAGAGTTAACAGCTTTTGAAAAGTTATTTGCTGATGCTGCCTTGCACTCAGGCGCTGACTCTGGCGGCACAGGAGGGCAGCGGGACCCGCTCCCCGCTGTGCCCCAGCTGCTCCAAGGCCGAGCGCACCCAACCGCGACTCGCCTCATCCAGGAGAGGCAGCGCCTCAGGCGGTGAGGGCAGCCGTGCTCCCCTCGAGGGGCGGGCAATCCCACCTTCCTACACGATGCCCGCAGCAGCTCCTTGCCCCGCAGCTCAGCTCGCCGCTGTACGGCGGTGTGCGGGGTCGCTGATAAGCTGATAAGCCCTCAGCCGTGTGGGAACCGAACCTGCTGGGGAAGCCGAGCCGTGCGGTGCCTGCTCCCCTTCCCCAGCACTGTCCCGGCCCGCAGCACCGATCGCCACCCCTGCGGCGTTCAGCCGGCAGGCCCCCGCCTGCCCCCAGGACTGGTGCGAAGGGAGATTCCCCCCTCCCGAAACCATGGGAAAGGAGCCGCCTTACCGCCTCCCTGAGCGCGGAGCCCGGCGGGCAGCGCGGCGCACAGCACCAGCAGCAGCAGGCACCCGGACATGGCGGCCCCGCCGGTGCCGCTCCCGGCACGGCACGGCACGGACCGGACGGGACGGGACGGGACGGACGGGAGGAACGGGACGGACGGGAGCCGAAGTCTTCACCCCCTCGGGCGGGGTGAGACTGAAGCCGCGGAGCTTCACCCTGCCCAGAAATAGCGGAAGCGGCGGGACAGGGTGACAGCCCCGGCGGGATTTCTTAGTCGAGGGGATGTGGCTGCTCTTCTTTTGGTTTATTTTTTCAAAGCCCGAGGCAGCTTGGGGCTTTGGTTTGGTTTGGTTTTAATTGCACCTTTTATTTTGGAGGAGGGGCAGTGAAGCACGCCTCAGTAAGCTGCCGTGCCCCCAGCGCTGGGCACAGCCGGGCCCGCAGCCCGCAGCAGGCGCCGTCCCGGGCTGCTCCCGGCCGTGTGTCCCATGCACATCCCGGGCTGCTCCCAGCCGTGTGTCCCATGCACATCCACACTGGAACCTGCTGGCTCCGCGCTCCGGACCAGTGCCCTCGGCTGAAACTGGCCTCAATCTGTCCCCCCTTTCTTGGGGGGATTCGCAGTGCGCTGCGGCGGCCACGTCCTCGGTGCTTACAGAGCCAGCCTTCCGCTCTCCTTCATCTCCTTGGCTTTCCTAAGCAGGCTGTTGTATTAAAATATAATCTAAAACCCAGATTTGTTTTGAAAAAGTAATTTTTTGTGGCATTTTTTAGTACTGATTTCTTTTGGCCTTTTTTCTGCAAGGTAATTTGTTCACAAATATCAGCATTTTCACTGGAGTGTTATAGAGGAGCAATTATCTTGTGGATCATGGAAAACAGAAATTATTCTGCCTTGAGGGGTCGTCAGGGATGGTTTTACAGTGCTGAGCACCTCATCTAAATGAAAATGAGGCTTTATTTGCTGGTCACTACTTCTTGAGACTGGACTCTCTTTAGGAGCAAGGAGACTCTCTAGTGCATGTATGCATATATACTGTAACATCTCTTGTTTTTCAGGTCTCTGAAATTTGCTGCCTTTCCTAGTAAAGTTCACTACCTAAATGAACAGTAAAACTTCCTTCGCTGTTGGTAAAACAGGTTATAGGATGTTCAGTACTGCATGGTATGTACCATACAATGACAATGTTTTCCCCTAATAGTGGAGTATGATCAGTTGTGGCCTACCTGCTGATAAGCTTTTGTTGAGTTGATATTCTGCATTATTTGAACAATCTAGAGTGTAAATTCTGCATGAGATAGTTAAACTGTTTCCCAATCTCCTAGTTCAGTTTTACCTTGCTCACCTTTTCAGTGTTTTCATGCTAAGGTTAGAAAGTACATTTTTGAACTGTATATGTTTTCAGAGAGAGAGCTTCAGGTTCTGTCATTTATGCCTTAAGACTTTAGTGAATGGTCTTTGGTCACTGTTTTGCGGAGGGGTAGATTATTATCCTGTTCTGGTTTTAGATCTCAGGATAGAGAGTACAATTGAGATTATACTGGACAACTGATAAACATTCCCTTTCATATGCACTCTTTCTATCAATATGCATAATACCAAGGCAAAGATAAGATTAAATCAGTGGTATTCTTTACCACTCATAAATATAGGGTTAAATATTGCACTTACGAGCCTTACAGCAATAGTGCTTGGTGCAAGAAGATTTAAATCAAGTTTTCATAGCAGACCTGTAAATATGGAATCAACCTTTTCCCAGATTTCTTGTCTTGGGGAGTGTCTGCAGTTCCTCCCCTTCAAATCTCCCTGTTGCCACTGCAACTGTTGGAGAAAGCTGCTCTAACATAAGCTAAAGGAAGCACCTTTTCTATTTTTATTTCTGCTATTTCATCATTATATTACAGGATCCATAGCATAGGAAGTTATGAAAGCCAGAAGCATAAATGTGTTCAAAGGAGATTGCACACAATTATGGACAACACATTCATTCATGACTGTTCAGTCTAATGCAACTTCTGGCTCAGGAAGTCTGTACTTCACTGATTACCAGAGGCTGAGAGTGTAGCTGGAGGAAGGCTTATGGTCTGCATGATGTGTTGCTGACAGTCTTTCTCTCAGCATGTAGCTCTGACCTTTAGCAGAAATGGATGCAGAACAGGAGGGGCATTGTGTCTGATTTGTTATGGTCATTCTCTGCCTGCTTGACAAGATACACCATTTTACAAACAACACTGAGAGGGAAGTTATTTTATGTATTCAAGCAGGCCTTAGGTTCACTTCAAATCTTTAATAGTGTTGTGGGTATGGTCTGTATCAAATATCTAAGATAATGAAGGAATCCTTCAAGGGGAAAATGGTAGAGAGGGACTGGGGGGCAATAGCACAACCTGGAAATGATGTGACTCAGCATCATTAGTCCATGTGCTTCCTCAACCAGTCGATGTATTTGGATACCCTAGTGTAAACCCCATAGCTGCCTTGAACAGCACAGCCCTTTCCCCAGCTGACAATCCCAGTCAGAAACCAAGTGTTCTTGTACCGTGTAGCATGAGGACCACCACTGTCTCCCTTGCAGGAGTCCTTCACCCCAGACAGATCTCCTGCACAGAACATATTCTCTGTGATATTTAAATCAGTCTCCTTTTCACATTCTTGTGTCTTTACACGTGGCACATCAACTCTCATCAGGACAGAAGCAGTGGCACCTCCATCTATTAGGCGTCCCCATCCGCTTACTGTGGAGAACTTGATGGTGGACAGTTCATACACAGCAAACCTTTTCTCAGGCAGGCATATTGGCACCACATGGTCAGTGAGATTCACGGGTGTTTCCAGTTTCAGGAGGGCAATATCATTATTGACCTGTTCATTCCTGTACTCTTTGTGAATGATCATCCTGGCCACTCCACTGTCTTGCTCAGTTTTCTCATCAACATTTATTTTGTGTTCACCTGGAAAATTATTAATTGTAGGTCATGTCAGGTAGCTCCTTGAATCCTTGGAAGCTTGAGGATGTGGGGTGTTTCTAGTCTGACGCCTCTAAGGACAATTAGCTTGTACTGCCAAAGCCTTCTGCTCTGATTTTATCAGGTTGGGAAGCTGCCACCACCTTGATTAGATGAGGAGGGGAAGATACATACCCAGTCTGACCCGAAGCTGTTTAGGGTGAACGTGCTCCAAGCAGTGAGCTGCAGTGACCACCCACCCTGGGGAAAGCAGCGTGCCACCACACTTTTCTTTCTGATCCTGTATTATAAGGGCCTGTCAACAAAAAGCAAATGTATGTCCTTCATCAAATGTGCTTGACATAGATCTCGGTAGAGATGGGTTTCATATTGCTTCTTTCTGGCCCTTTATGCAGCTGTTCCACAATACCACGCTGACTCCATGGAGAACTTAGCAAGGGAAGTCTTCCCATGGACGTTTTCTTCATCTTGTAGTATGGACCCTGCATATTATGGCCCAAAGTGTATCCCTGGAAGCTGCAACTAATTCTTGTTGGAAGTGAAGTTAAGGACTGAGGGGTCAGGAGATAGACACAGCTGTGCTACCACTCTACTCCTATGAAACCAGGTACTCTGGAACAAAGCTAAGGTGCCTAAGTGAAACAGGTGGATCTGCTGGCTATGGATGAAGAAGGAATTTGGTTATGAAGATATGGCACTTTTTATGAATTTTTAACATCACAGATTTAAAGCAATGAATTTAGTGTAGTGATTTCATAAGGAAATTTTAAAAATAAAAGCAATGAAAGATTTTTGAAAACTCACTTGCCATGGACATTCACCTGGAGGACAGATGAAACCACCTACTATTCTTCCACGTGCAGTTGAATTTTTTTTTGCCAACACTGGTATTTTTCCACAAGGGTATTTCACTGAGGAAAAAGAAAACAAAAAAACAAAACCCAAAACAACAAAAGGCAACAAAGATTTTATTGTACTGAACTCACAGCAAAATGTGTAATGTCTTCAGTGAAGCTATGTCAGCTGAAAAACTGATTTATAGTCTAGGAGCATGGATTCTCAAAAATAATGTAAAGCAGCTCAGCAGGGAAGTAGGTTTTTTTTGTTTGGAAACAGCCAGAAATGCTCTTACAGTTAGAGTTGAGGCTCTTACAGCATCACTGACATGGAGTCACCTACCATAGGTCTTTGCTGACAATAAACCTGCTTAAGATACACATCAACACAATGAGGTAGGCTGCAGGCTGGAGTGCAGAAGTGATCTGACAAGCTCTGTAGTCTACAATTTTCTTTGTCCCTGCTGACTTTAAGTCACAGCATCCACGTCAGGGTGAGACAGAGGCTTAATCATTGGGTCTTGCCACCCTTTGTTTGGGCAGAGCCAAATATGTCCCAAGGGCAGACTCTGTTTTCTTGCATGCCTCTCCCACACTACCTTGTTTGCTTGTGTCCAGAGCCTGCTGGATTCTTCCAGACCACACATCTCTGTTCTGCCTGAGCTAGCATGTGAAGAATGGCAATGAAGAGAATCAAATCCTGACTGAACTTGCAGTTCAGCTGTAGTGCAGAGGAAGTTCTGGTGTTTTCAGTACATCCTTCACCCAGCTGGGTTTTCCTGTAAAGGAGAAGGTCTAACCTCGGGGGTGCTTGTGTGCCACGTGTCTGTGCTGAAACCGAACACACCATCCCTTCTGTCTGGCAGTCACTTCACTCTGGGGTAGCACTGTGAGGAGGAGTGCTCTGTTTCTGCCTCTTTGGGATCCCTTCTGTCTGGCAGTCCCTTCTCTCTGGGGTAGCGCTGTGAGGAGAAGTGCTCTGTTTCTGCCTCTTTGGGAGCCAGGGCCCTACAGTCTCTGCTGAGCTGCATGCAGCATCTCCGTGGAGCTGTAAGTACCTCAGCTGACATGAAGGCAGCATCAGGGTTTTACAGGTCAATGCAAGGTATGGAGAAACAGGACTGGCTTTTTGGTGGCAGCTGGTGAAAGATTAAACAGGCACAGCCTCTATTGCTGTGTCTCTAATGCTGTGTGTAGGGCAACACAAATTTGGGCCATTGTGGGAGATGACAGAGGGACAGTGAGGGGACTGTCAGCCTGGCAGTTACACAGTTTTTTCTACTTGCAACACATGGTCAATTTTACAGGTATTTTGGTCCCCAAGAAGCAAGCAGCAACAAATACATCTTCCTTGCAGGGAAAGATGCACAGAAAAGCCTGTGAGGAATTTTGAATTGTTTGTTCTTAGCTTTTAACAAAAGCAGCTTTCCTACCACGTGGTATTGCAGAATCTGTTAATAAGGGATAAGCACATTAGTAGACATTTTTTTCTAATGAAATTGCTGCTGCTGAGAGCTAGGTTGTCATTACCAGCTCTCTGCATGAGTGTTCCATTGAGGTGTGTGCAGGGGAGCACCACTCCTCAGAATTACTTTGCATGCTCCCTGTGGCTCTGTCCATTATGTTGTTATGTTCATATCCCCAGGGGTCTCCTTTTCCCTCTAATAAAGTAATTCAAGTAGGCATCTGCAAAAGAGTCAGGTGCCTGCTTATGCATTGGCAAAAAGATTAACTTGCTCTACTCTAGTCCCAGTTGAAATTTACCTTGCTAGATGAAAAAAATATCTAGCCATAGTGTCTAGAGGAATACCATAAGTGTATTATTCCTAACAATTAGGAAAAGAAGAGGAGGGAAAAGAAAATAAAAGAGAGAGAAAGAGAGAGAGAGAAAAGAAAGAAAGAAAGAGAGAAAGAGAGAACGAGAGAAAGAAAGAAAGAAAGAAAGAAAGAAAGAAAGAAAGAGAAAGAGAGAAAGAGAGAAAGAGAGAAAGAGAGAAAGAGAGAAAGAGAGAAAGAGAGAAAGAGAGAAAGAAAGAAAGAAAGAAAGAAAGAAAGAAAGAAAGAAAGAAAGAAAGAAAGAAAGAAAGAAAGAAAGAAAGAAAGAAAGAAAGAAAAGTAAAAGAGATTAACTTTTTTTCTTTGGTTTTAATAGGCCTCTTCCTGTCTTCACTCCTGTACTGAAATAAATATAGTGGTGAAATCTAGTCGCAGTTTCAGATTGGAGAGACAACATTAAAACAAATCTGGCCCCAAAGTATTTTCCTGCTGTGGGTGTAGGATCTAAAAGGATCTCTGCGTGGTGGTCATGCTGACCAACCACTGTATTTCTGGGGTAGCTAACTTACACCAGAAGCCAAATGTATGATTTGGGACTCTGCCCGTCGAGGAGAGGTGAGGAGCTGGTGCTCAGATGAGCATTATGCATTGCATGTCCTGACATGTACACTTTGAAAACTTTTCTTCCAGATCTGGCTTAGGCTTAGCATCAGGTTGTTAGTGTCTTACCTTGAGGGATGCAGGACACGCCATCACTTGCTAAAGTGTAATCATCATCACAGAAGCACAGTCGTGTTGTGGACTGCTTGTCAGTACAGTATTGTTCACAGCCACCATTGTCAAAAATGCACTTCAGTTTGTCAGCCACAGCTAGAGTCAGAGAAAGAGCATTTAGGATTCAAGACTTGGATTTTTGTGCTTAAAGCTGATAACTTGCAATTGGATTGCTGTCAGGAAAGCAAGGCAGGAAAAGAGATTTTTGTGATTTATGCAGAGCAACTTCATCAAAAGTCCTTTCCATCAAAAGCTAAGTAGGCCTGGATCTCCAGGGGTTAGGGGAGAATAGGCTTTGGTTAAAAAATATATGCCTAAAATTAAATCAGCCAGTATTTATACAGTACCTGAGCTGTCTCAAGAATGGAGATATTGTAATTGGGTGGTAACCATCATAAAATATGACTGAAAAATTTTAATTCTGTGACATTTTGCCAAGTAGCAGGAGGATGCTCTGGGATGACTGTTGAGACTGCCTACCTAGACTCAATGAGTGCCTAGCCCATGTCCAGACTCTGCGTGTTCTGAGGATGTAACACTCAATGTTCAGTGTCCTCTGAAATCAGTGGAAAGGTGTGTATTAACTTCATAAACCACTGGGTCCTTCCCTTTGGGCTTTGTACTGTGCATATGCAATGTAGTTCTCACTTACATACTGCATGGAGCTTCTAAGTTAAAGTAACTTCAGCACTTGAGTAGGAAATAATTCCTCCTTTTTTCTCAGATGGCACGCAAATGCAATTTTTCTTTTTTTTTCCACAAAGTCATTATAGGGCAATAAGTATCTTGCTGCCTTGCAGTGCCTGACTGCTATCTGGTTAGATCCATCCCTCAACACCAAAAGCACAATGAACAGAAGCTGTCACAGCTAGAATGATGCAGAATCACAGAACCATAGAATATCTCGAGTTGGAAGGGATCTTCAAGTCCAAATTCTGAATTACAGTGACTGTAAACTTATTGGTTATCTCAATGCCTTGCATTCGAATTAGTAACAGCATTTTTATTTTGGTAAGTTATGCCACAGCTGACCTTTTTCACAGCTTTTGCCCTCGTATTCGACGGGACAGCGGCAAACATAATCCTGGAACTGGTCATCACAAATCCCACCATTCTGACAAGGGTTGGAGTCACACTGGTTAGGGTCTGTAAAACACTCAGTGTCAGTCCAGCTCACTCAAAGAGCTGCAGCAGTGGGCGTGCTCCACAGCTGTTAGAACATCCTGAATGATCCTACCGGAATAGATGTGCCAGAACTCTTCCTGGAAGAAAAACATGTGAGACTTAATTAAAGAAGAATCAAGTCAAGTCTTACAGCCCTTGTTGCACAGCATGGGTTACAGACAGTCAGAGTGATGCCACTTCTACCTTTATAGTTTGTGACAGTTAATATCCATAAAATATTCTATTTTCCAGATTGTACAGTTTTTTCACATACTAATAGAGAAGGGCCTTGTTTAATGCACATAAATAGGTCATACATAAATAAGCTCTGTATAGCTGAGGTGGGATTGACTGAAAAAAATGTTGCACAATACAATAATTTCAAGTATTCTCAGGGCAGGCATTACTGGGGGTTTGGGGAGATGTCTTAGAGACCATCTGCTTTGCCACCATCCTCTAAATGGTTACTGCTTGGGATTGCCCATGCAGAGTGCCCTCCTGCAATTCACTGCTGCTGTAGTGAATTTATCCCTGTAAATAGAAAAGAAAAATGCAAACAGCAGGACACAAAGTTCTTTTTTAACTCTGGTAGTTTAAAGTGTCAAAGCACAGCCTTTGAGTAGGGAGAGTTCTTATGACAATGAGTGCTCACCCAGCCTTGTGTTACTTACTGTCCTTTCAACATCACCGTAAATCTCTCTTGCTTCCTCATAGGAGCACCTTTCTTCTATGCATTCTCGCTCTAGTGACCCCCGTTTTATCTCTTCAAAGAAGCTGTTGGCTCGTCTTTGTCTTTGCAAAATGTGGCTTGCCTCTTCCTGCTTTAGAAAGACTGAAAAACAGCAGCACGTTGTGTTTGTCATAGAGCTGTGCTTGCCAGACAGAGAGGATGGGGAGACAATTTCCCCTGAAAGCTTTTCTGCTTCCCACGCTTTTTCTGAGACACTTTAGCAAAGAAATGGGCAGATGTGAAAGAGTCTCCTTTCTCTGGCCTGCCTCAAGGTAAAGTGACAACACAGGAGTTTTAGAGATCCCAGAGCTTAGGAGAAGATGGCCTGTTACAGCAGTGGGGTGTGTGTGTGTGTGTGTGTGTGTATCTGTGTCTGTGTGTCTGTCTGTGTGTTGTATGCATGTCAGTGACTCTTGAGGTACTTGATGTCATATGCATCTTAGCACATGCAGCAGTTTCTTACAGCTGTAGCAGCTGGAGAGCCTGTGTCACTTTATCAAGCACTGGTGTGCATGGCACTGGAAAGCTCGTGTCACTTTATCTAGCACTGGTGTACATGGTAAAAGCTGAAATTCTGTACTTGATACAGTCACAGTGATAGGCGGACCACAGTCATGACTTCACCCACACACTCATGTTATTTCATACCCCTCCACTTGTTGGACCTGAAGAAGGAATTTACCCCACTACGAGTAGACCACAATTCATGAATCACTGCTTTAATATATTATCTTTAATTTTCTTCTATGGAAAATGTTATGTTAAGGTACATAGGAAGGCTGGACAATGCTGACTGCATTTCCTAGTGGAGCCTGTGATGGCTCCTAGCTCCTGCCATTACCACAGACTACAGCCAGGAAGGGGTCTTCTTGTGTCTCTACCACACTTTGGAAAGATATTGGGTACATAGGTTTGGTAGCAGGCATCAGCAGAGGTCATTTCCTAGAACTGCAACTGGCAGAAGTGTGCACTGGAAACACCAATGGTCACCGTGCTGACCTGCTCCTCAGCCTCAGGGTATTAGCACATCACACAACTGTGCTCCCCCAGTATAATTCAGGATAAGGAACAAGAAGTCCAAGTGCTGGTGTGTAATTTTGCTCCACATACTACACAGAAAAAGTCTTGACATTTTTAATTATTTTTTTATCATCTACATCTGTAGGGGAGCTTCTGGAGCTTCATGGCAGTTTACATTTCAGCACTTTAACTGTTTCACCTCTGCTTGTGGGTAGATTTGGGGACTGAGGCTGATGCATATCTACTGCCTTTCCCCAGGACATTCTCTCAAAAAGAGTGGGAGTTATCTTCTACCTGCTGAAAGGGCCCTGAGGGATGCTGAAAGACAGACTCATGTGTGTCATACCAATATACACTCAGTCATAGATGCTGAGAGGGTTTATTCCAGTCTGAAGTGATGTGAGGTGTGTCCATAAACATTTGTTTCTAATTCAGGATATTTGCTGAATTACATGTAGAATAATGGTAATTTCCCCCTGTATTTCAAAGTTACTTAGAAGAATGAAGTATTGTGCACTGAATTTATCCCTGGGTGCATTTGGTCATTATAGGAATGTCAGGTGGGTCTTTCTGCCTTGATTTCAGTCAGGATGTATGCATTTGATATGGCTTTCTTTAAAGGCTTTTAGTTAATCTTATGCTGCAGATATGTGGCACATGTATCAGTGCATGAGCACAGACTCTGACAGAGGAGCATGCCTGAGCACATGGCTTGGGACATCCATTTGGCATTATCCAGTTTTTTGTATTGGATAATTTCTGACTTTGCTACCTATTTTCCCACCTTTCTCACTGCAACAAACAAGACCTAGTTAATGGCTAAAGGGGGATCTGAGAGCACTGGATCTGCTTTATTAATACGGGAGCTGGTTTTTGGACAAACAACTGAAGAGCTACCTCTTCTCTGCCTTCTACTGAAACAGAGTGGATCCTACCCACTTTAATTACTCATCAGCTGAGTGACAGGTTCTTGATGCTTTGCTTTGAAAAATGTCCCAGTTCTGCATGAAATAACCATAAATCCCAGTTCCTTTCTTCATGTAGACAGCTGGTGGTTTGCCTGCTGTCTGTGCACCAAGATAACAAATTAATTTAGCAGTCTAGAGGTGCTTTTCCTTAGTTGGCAGAACAAGTGCATGGAGCCACTGCTGAGAGTAAATAAGAGCTTTGGAATAATGCACAGGCACAGCAGGAGACACGACAAACACACAGCAGTGCTCAAAACTTGCAGTGGAAATCACCTCAGTAACAGGAAAGAGGAAAGAGGTCCATTGCCAGTAAATATCATTACAGCTATATCCTACAACATACCTGCATCCAGAGAAAGAGGGATCAGTAGCAGAAAGCAGAGAAACAAAGCCACATACTGCCTGGAAATCATGATGAACCCTGTGAGCCAGTGTTCTGGCAGTGTATTGACATTTCAGCAAGGACTGTTTGGCCAAAGGGCTCAGCTTCAAATGCCTGGAGCCAGAGGAGGGGCCAGCAAGTCATGGAAACAGCAAAAGATCCACGACAGCCTGGTGAGCTGAGCAGAAGGGCACACGCAAATCCTGCAATGTGCCCTTTTCACAGAAACAAGGGAGCTTGGTTTTGAAATGTGCTCTCCTGACCCATGCAAAAGCTATGCTGGTTACACAGGCTGCTACCCCAGGCCTGCATTTTCCATTTAACCCACCTTTTCCATGAGACATGTGAATGCTGGGACCCTGAATCCATAGGACAGGCATTAACTTGGCCACATAGCACCACATGCAGAGAGCAGTGATGTGATATTATCTTGCATCAGCAGTCAAGATATTCCCTTTCAGTGGTTTGGAGTATGATTGTGCCACTGGCATCTATTCCCATTTTTCTATCACCAGTTGAAACTCTGCACTTTTTCCTGAAATTGCTGGGAGACACCAATTAACCAGCAAGAGACACCCTACACTGGTTCTCCCCATCTTTGCTGCCAGAGCCATGTGTCCTGCACAGGTTGTAGCAGCTGGAAGTGGCACTGAGCTGATCCATGTTGTACTTCCATAGGAGCTACCAGGGCTTGAGGGGCCACTCTGCAGACAGTGCTTTATGTGGAACATAAACAGTCCCCGATTTAATGGAAATCAATTCATGGCATCAGACTGGAAAGCTGACAACATTGTTGGGGAAATATTGACTTAAGATAGCAGCAAGGTAAAGAGCATGTTTGTCTATGAGAAGTGGAGCATTAGCTGAAGGCTGGACTGTTTTCCAGGCTGTTCTCCCCTTCCTGCCTGGAAAGGAAGGTGGGTCAGCCCTGCAACTGAATGCTACAGAAAAGGAAATCAGCAGCTGGATTTTTACTTTGTGCCAATGCTCAGCATATCTCCTTGCAGAAGTTGTGATTCCTTAGGAAAATCAGGCTCCTGGCTGTTGTTTCCATGCAGTCCTGTTGTTTAGGGGCAGTACACACAGCTGGATATTCTGCTTTGAAATCACTTTCCCAAGAGGCAGTATCCAGGCATTTCTCTGGATCACAGCCTGGCTAATTCCCAGCAGCCCAGTTCCTGGGCATGTCCTGACCCAGGCAGAGGAAGGAAGCCAGTTACTGGAATGCAAAAGAAACTACAGCAGCCCTTTGCTACCCCTCTCCGTACCTCTCAGTCTGCCAACACAACCCTGACTCCTTGTTCACTTGCCTGTGGCAGGGAGTTGAAAATAGCAAATCCATTTTCAGATTAGCAAGACCAAAATTAAGCTTGAAAATTTCTTTTTATCTCATCTTTTTGGGAATGATCTAGCCCCACCTATCTGTGTGAGTCATGCAGATCAGACAATGAAGTTCTGCCTTCTCTGCCTGAGGCCAGGCTGAGTCTGCACCCATGCCCCCCACTGCCTTTATTTCCTTACACAGGGTGGGCATCTCCCTGCCAGGGATGGGGGGGGGGGTGGGGTGGCTGCCACTCTGCAGTGGCATCACAGCACCTCTGCAACCTCCATCTTCTTCACAATGTGCAGATTCTGTGCATCCTTACGAGATTAAGGCAGGATTTTATCTTTGCCTTCCTTCCTCTGCTGACATCCCTTAAACCTGAAAGATTATGCTTTTATTTCTTGGGAATACAGCCAAACAGTTATTTTTAGAGCCCTGGAAGAAGCCCAAGTGCTGGGAACAAGGGTCAGTTCATATGGGGACCATCCTTCTTCCAAGAAAATGAATGCAATTAGGCTCCATCAGGATGAACCTGACAAGGGTCACTGAGGATTCAGCACTTCAGGACTACATTCCAACTCTTTGTTTAAGAACTTTGTACTGACAGATGTCATCACACATGTGTTTCCTACTAACTTCAGCTGGGTCTGTTCATTGCTTAAAGACCTGTGTTTTTTAAGGGGAGTTCTCCCTTCCTTGCAGTCTTAGGCCCCAAATGTCCTGGTTTCAGCTAGCATAGAGGTGATTTTCTTCTCAGTAGCTTGTAGTGCTGTGGTTGGGATTCAGTGTGAGGATAAGGATAACAGACTGATATTTCAGCTATTGCTGAGCAGTGCTTCTACTGTCAGGATCTTTTCAGTGTCTCATCCTCTGCCAGTGCTGAGCTGCAGAAAAAGCAATGAGAGAACACAGCCAGGACAGGTGACCCAAACTGGCCAAAGGGATAGTCCATACAGTAGAATGCCATGCTTATATAAATGCTTATGTACTTACATGTAATGTATAAACTGGGGGGAGTCAGCTGGGAGGGGGTGGTCACTGCTTGGAACTGGGATGGGCATTGGCCAGTGAGTGGTGAGCAATTGTATTGTACATCACTTGTTTCTCTTGGGTTTTTTTCTGTTTTCTTCTCTTTCTGTGTCTCTGCTTTTTATACTACTAATACTATTACATTAGTATTATTATTTTGCTTCAATTATTACACTGTTCTTATTTCAACCCATTTTTCCTGATTCTCCTCATCTTATGGGGAGGTTGGCATTAAGCAGCTGCCTGGTACTTGTTGTCTGGGATTAAACCATGAAGTCTCCTTGGTGCTCAGCATAGGGGTTGGAAAGTTGAGATGATGACTGATCTGACCAGAGAGTATTAAAACAAGTTTGTTATAAGCCTTCATTGCATTGGTTTAATAGTCACTGGTCACAGTGCTGATTTATTTGCCACCAGAGTGGTTGTGCTTGTTCTCAGGGCTGTGTTAAGCAATACCTTACTTGCAGCATTTGTCGCTGTTTTGGTGTCTGGCGCCTTCGGGGCCTGGGTTCTCTTGCACTTCCTCGTATCGGCTTTTGATCTGATAAGAACCTCTGGGTGCGAAACCAGCCCGGGGTGTTCTCGGCATCGCTGTCCCTTTCTATGTCGGGAGCCATCTGCTGGGAACTGTTAATACTTACACCAGCCCCAATCCCCAGGACGGGCGCTGCTGCTCGAGGGAGGAAACGGATTCAGATTCCAGCAACAGGCTCTGAAGCTACTCAGATTCTGCTAAGGAGCACTGGGGCTACTCACACTCCAGTTGATTTCACTTGGAGGGCTGTCAACCCCTGGAACTGACAGCCCCGGGGTGGCAGCACAACCCCACCATCTGCCATGGATGGATCTGGAACACCTGCAGTGCAGTGATGATATCATTGTGTGGGGCAATACAGCAGAAGTTTTGAGAAAGGGAAGAAAATAGTCTAACTTGTTCTGAACAACAGTTTTGCCATAAAACAAAATAAAGGTCAAGGGACCTGCACAGGAGATGCAGCTTTAGGGAATACAGTGCTGAGAAGGGTGTTGCCACATCCCACTGGATGTAATCATAAAACAACAGCAATGTCTCCACCAACTAACAAGAAAGAAATAGAAGCTTTCTTAGGTGCTGGAGAATGCACATTCCAAACTGCAGTCTGATTGTCATCTCTCTCAAGTGTTCAGGAAGAATGAATTCAACTGGGGCCCTGAGCAACAAGCCTCTGGACCAGTCAAGCAAGAGATATTCATGCTGTAGCCATTGAGCCAGTGTGAATAGGGCAAGATGTAAAGAATGTGCTGTACACCACAGACAGGGGAGACAGTCCTACCTGGAGCCTCTGGCAGAAAGTAGCAGGGGAGACTCAAGACTGATCCTTATGGAGTCACACTGACTCCAGAGGATGGAAAGCCCACTATGCTGTAAATGATGAAGAGCTACTGGCAGCTTATGAAGGTGCTGAAGCAGCTTTGGAAGTGATTGGTACAGAAGCACAGCTCCTGCTGGAACCCTGGCTACTCCTGCTGCATTGGATGTTAAAGGAAGGGTCCCCTCTTCACATCATGCAGTGGTGGTGGTGCATCATGCATCTGATGGGGTCACAGTGATGATGGAATCAGAACTGGTTTCAACAGGCAGCAATCCATGTGCCATCTTTCCTGCCCTGAAAAATTATTATGAAAGGTGAGGACTGGGGTCATGGATTGAATGAATTCAGTGGACTTTCATAAGTGTGGCCTATAGCTTTGACTTATGTTCTCTGAGCAATTCCAAAAAAACCAAACTGCTGTTCAATTAAAAATTAATATATATTTATGCAAACATGTACCTCTGCTGCTCATGGGTGCTACTAGAATCAGTTTGGGAGCAGCTCTGTTTAATGCCACATATCTCAGTTGGTAATGAGAGATATTAATTTTGCTAAAAGCCTTTTCTTGACTGAGGCCATCACATCCACAATGGCACCGCTAGCAAATCCACAGTCCTTTAAATGTAGCTGGGGACCTTGCTGTCCCGCCAGTGGATGGGGAGTAAATAAAAATTCACCTCCTTTCAAATTAATGCCCAGAGAAGGCACTTCAGTAGTTAAATGTCTTATTTTGGTAATACAATCTCTAAACACAAGTTTACACAAAGTCTTCAGAATTTCTATTCTATTCCTTCATCCTTAATTAAGGGATTTGATTACCTGTACCTGAATACCCCTGAATTTGGGTTGCTTCATCATACAAGGCAGATCTGGTTCTTGCCACACACATCTAGGGAGGCTGCTAATTCTGGGGACTTGTGTGGAAATAGAGGAGTTCATAGTAACATCTAACATATCACTGAGAAGGGGAATGGGAGTTCCTGTCATTTTGAGTTAGGTGATGTAAATGAGTTATGGTACAACTTCCTTGGTTTTGCTCAATGGCAACATCTGTGCAGGATGGAGAAAATGTTTTGTATTCCAGCTAGCAAACTGCTTCTGTATCTGTGAAACAGTCTGTGCCCCAACTTTGGGACAGTGATCTCAGAAACCAATCATTATTAGGTTTTTATATGGAAAACCCTTTCGTTTTACTCTTTACTAAGGTACATTTGGGCTGGACTTGTTTCATTCTTTTCTCAAAAAGGCTGGACCTCCTCTTGCTCAGAAAAGTAGAACTACATATTACAGAGGGAGCTGTTATGATGACAAGATCAAGACTAAACAAAAGGCAATCAAGTCTCAGTAAAACACCATGACTGGATCCTGTAATGCACATGGCCAACAGCTCAGCCCAAATCACTCCAGTCAGTATGAAATCCACCTGGCATGGCATGGTGGTGCCTAAAGTCATCAATCACTGCATGCACAAGCATGCTCCTCTTCAGATGCAGCAGGGTGAACGTGGTGTCTTGTTTCTCACCCAGCCATGGCCAGATGCAGACCTCCAATTTGCTCTGCCAGTACTAGAGGATCCATGGATACATGGCTTTCCTTGGGAAAACCCAACAGTGATGTGCTTTCTTTCAGAAAAGGGTGTGTGGGGAAAAGGGAATCAATCCAATTACCTGGCACTGACTTTGATTTTTTATCCTCAGCCTGCAGACAGGCTTTAATTCCCTAGTGCCAGGCACATGATTCTAAGTGAGACATGACCACAAAGGTGAAATGGTGTTTTCCTGAGATGGTGCCAGAATAAGCAGGCTGAGGATTTCAATACACAGACCTGGTTTTCTGTTCCAAATCCTAGAACCTCTCTCTGTTTTAATTAGATACCCTTTAAATACTTTCAAGACTGTGAGACAAAATAAACCCCAGAGCATGTCTATATAAAGGCATTCAGCAAGAAGTGCTGAAATTTATTCAAATTAATTACAGTAGAGACCTCTGACTTTGAACTTCTAACTCACAACAGCAGTAAAAAAGGAAATGGTGAAATGGGTTGTATTAAAGTGCAATGATGTGGACAAACCATTGAAATAACACAAATGAGGCTGCAGTGAGAAATGAAACAATAGTCTCATCCAAGCAATGACAGCAATATATAAGTAAATTATGTTACAGATAATTTACAAAATAACTTACATAGATGAAGATAAGCTGAATCTCATGTTGCTATTCCATTGTTAAATATCAGACTAAATATTCCTGGTCAGCACAGTATTATATGGAATAATACAAAAAAAGATCAGAGGATTTCCATATTGAAAAAGATGCCTGAAGTAAAACCCTGATCAGCATTTATATTGCAGTACTGCAAGAAAACTAAGTATTTATGAATTGTAAAGTGACACATTCAGCAGCATGAAGACTATAAATACATCTTTTACATTGATACATCATATCTACACACATATACATATCTACACAGGCAGATATATACACACAAGCACATACATGCACATCTATCTGTGCATACATTTATGTGTGTGTATATACATGCTTCAATTTGTGCCGACCATGGCCAGCTGCATTTTGATTGCCTCTGGGGTAGGGTTGCTTCTGCATCATTCCTAGAGGTGTCTGTCATTTAATCTGAAGCCTCTAAAACATAAAATTCTGGCATAAAGAGAGAATTCAGGGCTCAGCCATTAGTGAGTCTGATGATTAACAGCAGTTCCCACTGACATAATCTGCTGTGCTTAGTGCTTCTGAAAGTTATGCTCTTCATGTCCCCATTATTTTTAAATAATTTGGTGCATGAATCAGTTAAAAACCTGTTTTCATATAAGCAAAACTATTTGAGAGATGGACAGGAATGAATACAGTATTCCATATATGCACTTAGTTTTGTACTGTTTGTAAGGATGGTGTGCAAAGAATGTCGGACAAAGTGAAAATTTATATTAGTTTGCATCATACCCTGAAAAATGGCAAATTTAGCATCACTCTTCCTTTAAAAATTTTAAAATACTCATCTGTAACATAAATCTGACTCTTATTTTTTTTCCCTCCTGTGCTACAGTTTTATAGAAAAATTATGTAATTGGGGGGTTTTTATCTTTCAATATATTTGGAACAAACAACGTGGACTAAAAATATGTTGGATTTCCAGCCCTCATAGGTTTGTTTGAAGGAAGGCTCTTGACCCATAATGCAGTTACAATAGTTTCCTCTGCCTATAACTGCATGTTGTGAGACCTGAAAGTAACCATACAATTACAGTTTATTAAAAATAATTTAGTGAATAAGAACAATTGTGTTTCATCGTGCACCTGCATAAGGAAAAATGTACTACTAAATTGCCAAGGCTACGTAAACAGTGATCTTGGTAAAGAATTTGGTTGTGAGGCCAAACAAAAAAAGGGCTATTCTATTGCACATGTCACTAAAATGTTGGAAGGGAAAAAGTAATAGTGTCTCTTGATGTTGTTGTGGCCAGTGAATTGGTCATGTCTGCATCCCAGCCTCCAGGGAGCAGAAGAATATCCTGAAAATCCAAGAGGAAAGGGTGGACCTTTTCCTTCCTGGTTGCCATGGGAGTCCCATTCACTGCATTGACTGAGGTATGTCCTTGGAGAGAGGGTTTCTTGGGGAGAAGAAATTGTAAACTTGGATTAATTTTCCTCATACCTATCCTGTACAGTGATTGGTATGTTATTGGTTTACAATGAGCATTTAGCATTGAACACATTTTGTTTGCTCACATTCAGATTCTGGTTATTACATAAAGATACAGTTCTGCAGAAACCTGATCATGTGTCAAGGAGAAAATGCTCTTGGTGCTAACAGATCTGCAGAGCAGAAACCTCTACAAAATCCTATTTCAAATCATTTAACTTTTATTTACAACTTCACATTCCATGCACTTTTCATTGGGATCCTCTGGGAGAACCTGTAAAATTCACCACTAAAAATACTCAGAGCTGGCAACACAGTTCTGGTGGTTCTCCAATGAAGTCCAATGTCCAGAACTCTGCAGAAAATTACACTCTCCAGATTTACCTTCGAGGGAGGTGGGGTGAACATGTCATATTAGCCCTTAATGTCAGAGAAGCTGGTGCTACTGACATTGCAGCTATCACTGCAACTTGATGATGTGCTCAAATTGCTGGAGGCAGTGCCTGATTCTGGGAAAAGAAAGGGAGAGAAAAAACACACAAGAAAATATTGGTGGTTGTTTTTCATTACTTTCTTTGATAACAGGAATCTTCAAAGAGACAATCATCTCAGTTAAAATACATAGCCTACCAGAGCTGCTTAAAGATTGAGCTGATTTTGAGTTGCCTATGAGCATCAGCAGATTGCTTGCTGGAATCCAACCTTCTCTACCACTGCTCAGGTTCTTTACAAACCTAAAAAAAAATTTAAAAATTATAAGTCAGACTTGTTCATTTGATGCCTTTGGAAGTTTTACCCTAAACATCTGCCTTCTAAACACAGTTCTGCGTATAAAAATTTCCAAACACAGATCTGCATACCAAAGTCCATCCTCTCCTTCACGAATCAGCTGAACTAGATCTCCACTTTTCACTGTAAATTCTTCAGAAACTCCTTTGTCATAATCAGTCACAACTGTATATTTACCAGGAGTCTAAAAGCACACAAGAGGAAAGAAAACAAATTATTTTTGTTGAGTACTTTAAGGTAGGTTGCAGCTTTTGTTATGCAATTATAATACTTTTCCTTTCTTCCCCATGTACCTACATGCTGAAGATGGTGAAAATATACATACTGGGGCATTAAAATGCTGCTGATTGATTACATGCAAATTCAATACATTAATTTTCATATCCTGAAAAACATTCAATGAAATGTTCCCACTACAACAATTAATTCATATGGCTACAGAAAATGAAACCAAAAGAAACAGAAAACCTGGCAAATCCACACCATGGCATCTGTGTGGAAGTCTATTGGCGTGGTCACTGAACCTGTCATCACTTGATTGCTGCATCACGGCACAGGCAGCCACGACTCGCTGGGCTGCAGGTGTGCAAAGGCACAGAGGGACCTCCCCCGGCACAAACACCAGGCTGATTTAAGAGGGGTTCTCTGCATTGCCCTGGGAATATTGCCCAGCTGAGCATTTCAAGGCTGACACTTTCCCTCCTGCAGCTTCAAAGGCACTCCTGTATCCCCCCCACACTGTACTGGCAGCCCTTGCTCAGCTCCATAGGAAAGCATTCCTGGTTACCAGCTTGATCTCGCCTGCTCCTCCCGCTCCTTCTTCCTCCGCATCCGATGAATTCAGCGCCTCTTCGGCACTAGACCAGCCGTCATTTTCTTCGGATGCATCAAGAGAATGGGATGGTTTGGCCCAGCCTTGGGGAAGGAACAGCCAACAGTTAACTGAGCCACTGACTGGAAGAAACTTTCTTCCCACTGAAAAGCTCAACATGAACAGGAGAAAAACTGACACAGGGAGGTTATTACAGTCACTGGGTGAAATTCACTGCTGGCGAAAGCTGGCCTGCTTCCATCCAAGTAAGCGGAGTTGTGGAAATGCATTGGCAGTGAATTTAGCCCTTTGGATTTATGTAAAGGGAAATTAATGGAGAGAATGCAAATTACCAACTGAAAAGCAAATATATAAAAATATTTGTATAATAAATATATGTTATACAAAGATAAACAAGGGATAGATAATATTTTTTTTTGGGAGGAAGCAGAAGACAGGAACATACACTTTTTGGGAAAAGGTTGAACAAACAGGGTTGTCACCCAAAGCAACCTAACCAGCTTGCTGGAATAAGGGATAGATAAGCATTGTCTCCTTCACACTGTCAAAAAATTCCACACAAGTTACAAGCACTCTGTACCTCACCTGACAAGGCAGCCCAATATTTAAGAGTGTTCAGGGTGACACAAAAAAAAGTGCTCTGAACTATCTTGGTGTTACACCAAGATACAAACACCACAACAGCATTCTCATGCCTGTCATTTACTGCTTTTTCTCTCTGAGGGTGAAACATTTAATTTATTCATAAAGTTGAATCATATCCAGAGTGAACAAAATCCTCTTCCAAATTAGGTACATTAGGTTTTATTAGTGGGATGTTTTACACCAAGTTCAGCAGCTGCTAATGAATGTGTTGAGCTTATAATGAAAAAAAGTCATAATAAAAGAGATGAGTATTTTAAGCAAGATTTTTTTTCAAGCTAAATAGTAACAACACTGAAACTCAATGAAAAGAATGAAAGGAAGAACAAACCTTCCATTTTATGTAACTATTAGTTGAATTAAGAAAGCACCAGCATTTTTGCTTTGCACTGCTCTTGAGACATTTGACACACAGTTGGTCATGCCAGTGCATTAGGAAAAAGCCAAAGAAATCATAGAAAGGAATCACACCCAGAGCACACCAAACAGAGTGGGACTTTTACCTTTCCTATGCTGCTGAGTGACCTGCACAAGATTGGAAGTACTGACCCATTTGGCCCTGTTGAGGGTTAAGAATGAACTTCTTTCTGTGAAGAAACTGAGTAATAAATTTCTGCTGTATTCCATGAAAATTTCCTTGGAATTTTACATCTTGTATTTGGCTTGTGCGACACAGCTGAAATCATTTCTGTTATTTCTAAGTTAGGAGCAATGCAACAAAAGAAAACTTGGTTTCTCCTAATTGTTCCAAGCTCTCATTAGAAACGGTACCAATGGGTTGCACAAAAGAAAAAGAAAGTAAAATCACTCTAAGTGCCTGTAACCCCATACTCACTGGGTAACAGTTGGGTACATTTTGGGTAACAGCTCTTGTTCCTCAGCCTTTTTCTTTTCTTATATTGTGCTGATGTGCTCAGAGCAGACTGGCCTGATCCTGCCATACCCAGGACACCTCCTGATACAAGCTGGCCCTCTACAATTAACAAGTCTCTATAAAAGCCCATCTCCTGCTGGGAAGGGAGGTGGTCACTATGGTAGAATTCACATTGGCAAACTATGGGACCGAAATTATGCATGTACATTTCATCTATGTGTGTGCGTTCTCCAGGATGGGACTACATCAGAGCTCCATATAAAGGCAGGGAAGGTAGGAAAAGGGTAGACACTCCTGAGAAATGACAAAGTTATTCAGAAATTATTTTAGATATAACAATGCCAGGGAAACCAAGAATTCATTAAGTGCTTCTCTTCAGAAATAATCTAACAGGTTTCTTCAAAGAGCTATGATCAGCGTACAACATGTAATTCTGACACTAATTCATATTCCTTGAGCTCAGCATAAATCAGAGCAATACAGCAGTGAAAGGAAATGAATGGGGGGCCATGGACTCTGCTGTGGCCATCACCTGGGGCAGTTTCATCCCAAAATCCCTGGGTCAGCTCCCTGCTTATCCCTCTTTGAGACAAAGGAGAAGAGATGAAGTGCCAGAAAAGAGACTGGAACATGCACTACAGAAGGAGGAGTTAGTAGATGTTTTCAATTGATTATTTTAAATTACTAGGTTTAGTGGTTTCATAAAGTCAGATGCTTCTTATTCTAGATGAGACAGAACACCAAATCAGATAAACCTGTTCCAAGGACACAATAATTTTCCAGTAAATCAGCAATGGTCTAGGACTCTCTTCCTTGGAAAATTCCAGCACCTAAGGGAAAGGCCATAGAACACACTTTTCTCTCAGACATTTTTGGGCCCTCAGGATTTCCATGGTACCTGGAGATCTCTGAGTTTTGCCTGCTACCTGCAGAAGAATAACCTTGTAACTCTCATGTGCACCCTTGTGGTGTTTCTGCAGGTATCTAGCCCAGGAATACATTGCCTGCTGCTCAGCAAGGTGAATGATGTTGCAGTTTCCCCAGCACAGCAGCTGAGCTTGCACCATTTCCACAGACAAGACAAAGATTTCAGAAACCTGGAGGGGAAGCTGGTGATAGGGACTGAAACAGCTTCACATTTAGACTAACATTTTCTAAAGGACAGAGTGGTGGAAAGAGTCAGGAGGAGAGGGACTGCTCTCCTTGTACTCTCTACTGCTCTAGTTCATTAGACCTACGGATTTGTACTCAGACTTTCACCATCAGCCCTGCTGGTTAGAAAGGGGTTGTTTATTGAAGTACTTTCCTATTCTCAGTTTAGCTGTGAGTTGGGAGGATGGGAGGCAAATTGCTGCAAGGGGCTCAGTTAAGTCATCTGAGGTTCACAGGGTGGTAAAAGTTGCCACCTATCACCCAAAGAAAGATGCAACAGGGCTGTGTCTGCAGTAAGAAATGCAGATCTAAAATAGAAATTCAGTGATCTGAGGTTTGGATTTTTTTTTTCTTTTTAGAAGTTAAATCCTCTCCACAAGGGCCCCAGTGACAGAAGGATTCTAACACTAGGAAAACCATGGTGGCAGAGTAGCTGGATATCCCTGTAATTCCATTAAACACTTGGATTCTGGATCTTTCTTCAGCAACAGATCTCTTTCCCCCTGTCTTCTAAAATTAGTTACCCATATGCTACTTTATTTAAACCAAGTTAAAACTTCAACCAGTTGTGCTATCAAAACCAGTATGTATAGATCCACTTGGAAAAACATAGCTGATGTCAATAGTCCTGCACACAGCAGCATCACACAGGTATTCTCAGCACTCTGATGTAACACATTACACGAGGGACGTGTGGGTACTTGTGGAGTACAAGTGGCATCACTGTACCTCTTGAACCAAAAGGAGTTGGGTCACTCACTACTTCGTGCCGTTTGGCTTTTTTGTCAGGACTGGTAGGAGAAGCTGCAGAAGGATGAATAGGTAAAAAACACAGAAAAGAGATATTGAAGAACTGGAAAAAAGAGAATAGGTGGATTGCATGCTAAATACCTTTGAGTTTACACTGGAAAACAAGTAGATTTCTGTAATAATTTTTTTAGCTGTCACTGGTGCATGGCAGCAGAAGGAATTAACTATTTACAGCTAGATATTTGAAGATAAATGGAGAAATTTATTTTACAGTAATAGATGGAAATATATGTAAACTTTCCTAAATTGACTAGGCATCAACTGAATACAATTAACTTCAATTTCAGACAAACATTACCAATTTAAGCAATCATTTTTGTGTAAATCTAGTGCTACAGCAATACCTGGTCCTGTAAGAAGGATCATTGGCAATGTCTGGCTTTTAGCAGAAGGAGATGGAGTTTCTGTCAAGGCAAGCATGGGACATTAGTGCTCACCTCAATAGCATTAGATAAACAACCCTAGAGTCTCTCCAGAAGGAACTCAAAGGTAATTGGGTTTTAAACAGGCATTCTGACAGGGAAAAAAATACCATGCTCAAGTGCCATCATCTTAATGCATTTCAGACTGTTCAAAGACAGCTCTTCAAAGCAAGAAGTGACTGTAGCAGTATGATGACTTGGCAGGAGGAAGCAAGAAAAGTCTCAAACACTTTTTGCCTGTTTTAGGAAAAAAGAGGCAAAGACCATTTCTGGAAGAAGAGGGAAATTCTTACTTATATTTCTATCCAGCAAAATAACATTGTCAGACATATTCTGCTGTAGTTATTTATGCTTTGAAAATTTTGTTAGCAAGGATGCCAATAAAAAAATCCTCTATAAAACCTTCACAGAATCACCTTGATTCCTTTTTGCCAAGTACAAGTGCATTTGGGGCAGATCCACTGAAGCTAGGAGCATGCCAGGTGTCTGGTCAGAAGACAATTTCCTTCCTCTAGTTTTTCTACAGAAACAGGGCACTATAAACTTCCTCCTTAGCCTTGACAGTGAGATTGGAGGCACTGGAAATCACATTCCTTCTCTTGCCTCTCCACAGCACCACTTTTCCTGGCTGCATCTCCCCCTCCCACTCTGGAGCTGGCTTCCCTTGAGATCTCCCTGTCAAAGGCACCGACTAAGGAACCTAGCTTGACCTTGGAAGAACAAGCTAGTGTGCACACTGAAAACCTATCACACTACACACACACAAGGTGATGCTTCAATTACAGCCTTACACAGAAAACACTCTAGCCTTATTTTTAAGTTACCTTTCTGACTTTTGAGGTTAGTAAAGCCCTGCAGCGTAAAGCGCTTTTTTGACAGTACAGAGCATTCTGAGGTAGAGCTAGTGTTGTCTACAAAGGAAGAGAGAGACACAGAAAGAAAAGGGAGAAGGCCATGAAAAGATCAAGGCAAAAAGTCATTTGCAGCTATGCCAGGGAACCTGCATGTTCGAATGAGAGGGAACAACTGAAAGTCCAGGTACAACACAAGTGTCCGGTTGTTCTTGCTGTACAAGGGCTTGTACTACCAGTGGTTCAATAAATAATTTCCATGATGGGAAAAAAATTAAAGAGAAAAAATAGAACAGAACAAAAAAACTCCCTCTTACGTCAAGTAATGCCAAGAAATTTTTTCAGAGAATGAGAACCCTGAGAAGTTGGGCAGCTTTAAGAGAAAAGACCTGTTGTAGACTTCAGCCTCGGAACAAAAAGTTCCCACATGCCTTTGGCCACCATCCATTCAAGATGGCTTTGGGCCTGTCCACACCACACACTGGAGTGCAGCAATCAATCCCAAGCTAAGGGCAGATGGGACCAGCAGCACTTTGTGAGGGCTGAAAACAGCAAAGCCCTGCTGGTTCAGCAGTCCTGCTGGCTCCCCTGCACTACCGTGGCTACTCTGCTGGTGGATCTGCCTGTGCGTCTGCAGTGCAGGCATGCTCCTTGCAATTAGAGACCACAACATGTATGGGCAAACTCACCTTTGCCTTTCTCAGGGTACTTTGGTGCTACTGTAGCGCCACAACCTTCTAGACTTGTGAGATCAGCTTTTTTCTCCTCCATTTTTTTGGTGTTTCTGATGTGGTTCCGTGAAGGACTGTTTATTAGAAGAGAATAAAGGCAATCAATCCAATCACAGGCTTTTATTTACAGATATATAGGCTGAAAACCATTTATTTGTTCCTTCTCAGACTCTAGCTTCCAGGACTGAAAAAGCCATTGGTGATTATGCATTTAAAGACCATGGGAACATACAAGTGAGAAACACCTCTCCTGACTAACTGCAATCACATGTACCATGGCAGTGGGAGTTACTGGAAAAATGGCTCAAGACAACTTCCACTCACTTGCAGCTAACAGGCTCCTCCTCAATGTACTAGGAATAAAAGAAGAAAGGTAAAGGAATAAACTCTGCCTCTCTGCTCTTAGTACAGGAACAAATGAGGGACTTTGCAGTGGATTCCCATCACAACTGCATCTGGGAATGGGACAGAGAAAGACACTCCACAAATCCAATGTATCTGAGAAATTCTCCCTGACCAAAAAGGAGAAGTATAAGAGATGCAGGGCAGAGAGTTACCAATATATATTTGAGCACACACCATATGGACAGGAGCACATGGGGCTTGTGGATGGGTATACACACACACATGTGAAAAACCAGACTGAGTAGCAGAGGACTAAAGAGAGGTGTCAGGCAAGGGTAGAACAACAGATGGGAACAGAAGAGCATATAGGTTGGTATGGTGAAGGATAGAGGAAAAAAAGAAAAAATTTCACCCGGAAATTGGGACACTGGAGAAATTACACATTACTTCAGTTAAAAAAAATAAATTGGAGTAAAAGAACAAGAGACAGAGAAAAGATACTGCTGTGAAAAAGACAAAAAAGAAGGTAACATGACATTGGAAAAGGAAGAAAAAGTAAAGGAAAAGAAGAGTGAAGGAAGAAAAAAGCTGTTCCATAAAACTCTCTTATCTAGACCATAATGTATATAATCAGCTGCTCAACAAGCAGACACATAAAATGACCAGGATTTTGGCTGGTGCAGAAAATTACATTTCTGTGGCATTCTCTATCAGCTGGCAAAACACATGCCACTGCTGCTCAGTTTAACAGTTCTGGAGATGTATAAACTCCAGGTTTTACAGCTTTATAGTAGGAAGAGAACTAAACCAAAGCCTTAAAACACAAAGATCAGTATAAAGGGGTAGGAGTAATGAAGAGCTGCAAATCAGATGTATTAGCATATCCACAATATGATGTGACAACATACTTACCTTGCACAAGATGATGCTGGTAGTGGTAGAGGTAAGCTCTGTGTTTGTTCTAGTGTCCTGTGCTGACTAGCTTCTGAAATGGAGGAAAGAAAAAAAACTATTACAATAAATTTGTGTTCTACACTGGGAAGATCTACAGGGCAGGATCTGAAGATCAAAGAGAAAATAGGTTTTAAAAAATTGACAGATAAAAAAGAGAATCTCCAAAGTGTTTTACCTCTGCATGCCTGCAGTTGACTTGTTAGCACTTTTCTTATTTCATTTACCCAAGTAGCTTTAACTTCAGGGGTTGGAGCCTACCCAAAAATAAATACAATCAGCCATCAAGCACAGAATAGTTATTACACAAATAGTTACATGCCAAAGCATAGCCTCAGAGGAATCTTTCAAGAGGGACAGACAAAGCTCCCTCTCCAGTGCTTCTGTGACCAGAAACTGGAACAGACCGAGGCTGTGCTGCAGTCAAACCCCATCTCCCAAGCCATCCACTACTCCAGTGACAGCCATAGGAATGGTGTATACAATTTCCTCTATGGACATTGTAAGATGGGATTATTTTTTCCCCTGGAAGTCTCTTCCCATTGAAATATGATTTATGTTTTCTTTCTTTTCTCTACATTTCCTTCATCACACTCTATTAGTGATATAACAGGAAAAGAAACCTCCAGATCTTCTTAGGGTTAGGTCCTGCTCCCCATCTCTCTATTTTTTTATTTTTTGAATGTAGGGACATGTAATTTACCTGTACAATGTAAACTTCTTCCCGTGCATTATACCAGATTTCAAATTTTTTTGCATCACCTTTGACATTTTCTGTTATTCCAACTGCAGCCATCTGGAAGCAAAGAGAACAGAAGCTGACCTACTGCATTGCAATTATATTAAAACAGAAAAGGGAAGCTACTGGTATTCTGTGGTACCTTATTTCTGAAAAGAAAAACCACATCTGGCCTCTTGCACAAGGAAAAGAATAGCTAACAATTTGTGATCTGTGTGTTGGAGACAAGAGATTCAGTGCTTTGAGTCAGCCTGGCTGCTTTGGAGGGAAGAAGGGTTTAGGTACATTAGATTGAGACTCACTTGTGAAATGTTGCTTTTAAAATCCAGACCAACAAATCCTTCATGATTTTTACATTACCTTTCCCCTGTGTTTTCTGTGTGATTAATACAACTGCCATTCAGCTGAACAGACAGCAACATAAACCAACACAGACCTGCATCACCAGTCAGGTTTGTCTCAAGGAGTGCAGTTCCCAGAACAATGCTGCAACACAGGTTTGCAGATACAACTAGAATATTACTACAGGCTAAGCCCTCAGTACCTTGACCATCAGGACTGATCAGTGCCTTACATTTAAGGAGTGTTTGTAGCTATAAGAAGGTGCTTTCTCATATCCCTCTCCATTTTCTTCTCGCTTCTTACAGAACAGCACTGCTTTCTCATGGAGGAAGAGGTGTCGCTGCATTGGCTTGAAGCGTGCCAAATCCTTCACCTTTGTGTGACCCTTTTTGTGATCAGTCCAGACATTGAAGGATCCCTGCATTAAAAGCTTGCCCAGCTCATTCAGGTTTCCCTGGAACAAAAAAACCAGTGATATTTGTAACTACAGAGATGACATCAGATTACAATACAGACTCCAAACAGGTCTTTAGAAGCCTCTTGTTCCCAATAATCTCTCATCTCAGTGTTTATGTTGGATTTGGAAATGCAATGAAGTCAATGTTGAATCTCTCCATATAATTTTCACTGGCCATCACTGCTCAGGCAGGATTTTACAGTCAAGAGTACCAGTAGCAGAGGCACAGAGAACTATGCATAGAGAGAGGGAAGCAAAATACATGTTTGGTTGTTTAGTTCTTCCCTCCCTCCCCTCTGCTCGAAATCTGCTTATGTATTGTTTTGGGTTTTGCTATTTTTTTGGGAACTGAAATTTTTGGGTGTAGTATTACACAAAGATCAAAGAAAAAACAACTTAGGTAGACAGAGGAAAATATTAGTCATAGCAGGAAAAGTTCAAAAGAGTATAAAGAGATCCCTTTCCTATTATTTTCATGACACAATTAAGTTTAGAGGCATGTTTTGTAAAACATTCCTCTCATTATTAGTACACAGTGTAGGGCATGAAAAAGAAATGAAAATAAAGTTAAAAGTAAGCAAAAACTGTTACTCACATCATAGCCTGTAATGGCTATCTGGTGCATAGAATCATTAACTGCCTTAAGAATGCCCAGGATAGATGTTAGTGCTTCCTGAAGATCTTCAGCACCTTCACAGTTCTTGCTGTACTTCAGCATTTCCTGAGTGCAAGGGAACGACAACACATTTACCTAGCTTGTGAAACAGTAGCAACTAGGAATGTTCAAATTTTAACACTGAATTTTAGGCAGGGGGGGGGTTGGGATGAGATGATCTTGAAGGTCCCTTCCAACCAAAACCATTCTATGATTCTGTGAATTTAAAGTTAGCAAAGTGAGCTTTATGCCATATAATCTAGGTAGTTCAGTAGTGGCTGGAACTCAATAGAACCTAAAGATTTACTTCTCATTTCTCCTGCTCATTATCCATATATATTTTGTTCATCTAGAGGTTTTGTAAGCTGTATGTAAGAACTTTACAATATTAACTTTGCAAACATCATTTTCATCACAATTACAAAAATAACCAAAAAACCAAAACCAAAACAACAATCCTCTAAAAAAAGGATAGGGTCTTTTCATTTGTTACTTTTCAAAAGAAATTTAAAAACATAGTCAAATTTCATTTACTCTTTTAATTATGGCAAGGCCTGTCATGCTAGTAAGAGATTTAAACTTACTGCACTGGGTATTGTTCTACACATCTAAAAAGGAATCCCTTCTATAAAGGGATTATTGGTGAAGGTGAAGCAGCATCTTCCAATTTGATACAGATAAACACAGCAGCAAGTTCATGTGGAATTCCTCTGACTTCACAATATGAAAATAAGAATTTACTAATGGACTGTAGGAAGTTATTTTAAGTAAAAAACCTTTATAATTCTTCTCTTTTTACATAAGACTAAAGTAATTAATTCTTTAAAGGCTGTTAACAGCTCAGTTTTAACTCAAGAGTAAACCTGTTTTGAAGTGAATTTTTAAGTTACTGTTAAATACAAGAATTGTAACATGTCTTTGTGAGAAATATTTCTTATTTCAAACATGGCAACATGTTATATTATACTTTAAATAAATTTATGGTAGTATATTGCTATTATTTTGCTCTCTCAGTATAGCATATTTAAGTGAATCACAACAGCATCCTTCATACAAACACCATACAGTGCTCTCCATAAAGTGCATTTCCTAGAGTCCAGCAAGGCAAGTTCCTGCAATACGGGTGGGGTGACTATAACTGAAGTACTTCAGATACTCTATCATCTTCATTTCAAGGTTTTCTTGGACCTTCTGTTTTCCCCTCACCAACTTTTCAGCTGCAATCTAAGGGCAAAGGTAGTTACACAAGATGTCTCTGTGCAATGTTTGCTTATTAGAAGTTTTTTGACTGAAAGAAAAAAGAACTGAGCTGAAAACTGATGAACAGGGATTTGTGTGTTTCTATTTCTGCTCACTAACTTTTAGGTTTCTCTACAGCAGGATGAGAGAAGCAGCATTCAAAAAAAATGCACAAAATGTCCTTAGCATTATAGTTTAGTAATACTTACCTTTAGCAATAATTGGTATTTGGTTATTCTTTGAACAGGTTTCAGCAAGTATGAGTCCAAACTGAGCTTGTGGTCGAGTTTCCTTTGACATTCCTGTAATCAGTGTTGGATTTCATCAGGACATGAAATCAGTATTTGTGCTATTTGCTCTTGAGAAGGTTCAGTAAAAATAAACCAAACAAAAAACCCCAGACCCCAACAAAACCAAAGCCACCATTATTTTAGGGATTCAAGCAAGCATACCTGGAAAAATACAGAGTCTGAAAACTGCCTCCACAAACTTTCAGATCGAGGTTTATTTTGACAGTATTTTTCATAAATCTGGAAGTCTTCCATCTGGAATTGGGGAGAAAAGCAAAAAGTTCATGAATTCTTGTGACTTTAATAGACAAAGTTCATAACAATTTTTTTAAATTTTCAATAATGCTATGAAAGAATCCACCACCACCAAAAACTGAATAATTGTTTTTTGCTTAGGATGCCTCAAGGAATTGTAAAATCACTGATTTTGTAATGGCTACTAATTTACAAAATAAAACACTCCTGTTAATTTTTGCTTCAGTTGAATGTTAAACACATTATGAAGAAGCATATGTTATATTTACAAATATATTTCTCCTATAATATAAAAAATACCTCTATGTGTGCCCCGCCATGAGACCCACTGTGTAGATTTTTTAAAAGACTTTTTTGTCTTTTTCCTTTATTTTCTTTTCACAAATGTGTTTTTCACTGGGAGTCACACTAAGGTAAATCAAGCAGTTTGCTCCCCCTTATTACTTCAAAAATTAAATAGCACGACTTCAGCACCAAGTGCTTTCAGCACTTGCTGAAAGCAAAAGGAAATAAAGACTGCTGAAAATGTTGTAGTAACCACAGATATAATGAAAGACCAGGTAGAAAATCAGCAGACACAGAAGCACCTCCATCCCTCAGTTTTAGGAAACACCATCTCCATGGATGTAGGCAGTAAACAGAGGGGAGAGGGATGGCTCCTCCCAGGAGCTTTAGAGCATCAAAAGGCTGATTTCCATACACACATTCTTATTTAGCCTTTAATACACTACAGGTGAGACTCATTGTTTAGTACATCCCCAATTTAAAAAAGTTTATTTTTGTCATAGACTTCTATTTTTGGAACAAAAATGTTTTGGACTTACTCTGTTGAGGTGTACTCTTTAAAGAACAAGGAAAAGAACAAAACAACAATCCACTAAAGAAATCTAACCAAGTAAACTTGGTTTACTTACATATATAGTGATGTGAAACAATGCAGTGCACGACTCCTCTTCATGCTTTCCTGACTGATACTTTAAAAAAGCAGTTTTTTTTTTTTTAACAATATGGTAGTTTTTCCTAACAAAATCAATTGTGCTGCACAGAGGAAAGTATCTGTAACTCTCAAATAACATCTGCATTCTCAACCTATTCCATGCTCAGGACAAACAAAGGGGATGTGGTGGTCACTGCTACATCAGAATCACTCTCACATATTACTGCCCTAAAGAGGTTTGTGAATGCAGAGCCAGCAAAAGGCCTCACATACCTGATCCAGAAAGCACCGTCCTACCAGTTCTGGGTATTCCACATAGGTTTCTAGTTCTCTCAAGAATATCCTATGAGAAAGAAAATTTTCTTAGAGCATACATTAAGAAAGTTGTCATAATGTTCACAGTTTTGCAATTAGTTTTGTAAACTTTTGGAAACAGAGTTGTAATGCTACAAAGTCAAACATAATTCTTCTAGATCGTGTACTTTGAAGGGAATAGCAAATGAAAACAAATATTCTGACCAATTTCTTTCAGCTTACTGTTGCTGCAACTGAAATCAAATACAGGGTTGGAGAAGGAAAGGGGATTTAATTTCCCTTCCTTATGTATTCAGCAGCAGGATTTGTACAGTTTAAAGTGTTTGGGTTTTGTTTCCAAATACTACCAAACACCACATACCAAACAACCCAAAAACCACCTTCCCAAAACTAAAATAAACTCAAAACACACACACACACAAAAAAAAAATCAGTGACAAAAACTCATTCTAGTTTTGCCTGAATAAAAAACAACTACTTAATATGCTTAACTTTTCTTGAAAACCAGTTTCCCTTTCCTATAAATTTAAATATTATCCTATGAAGAAATACCTCTCTAGCAGCAAGGATTCAGACTTCAGAGAGGTCACTCAATATATATTTTAATATATACAAATAAATATGGTTTTATATATTAATTTTATGTATTATTTAATACATCCATAGAAATATAAAATTAATCACTCTCAATCAGATGGAAGACTTGAGAATGTGTGATTTAGAACCATAATTCACTTTCCATAGCAAAATTAATAAAAAAAAAAGAAACTCAAATAAAACCTACTTTAATTATCTTGTAACCAGATCCAAATATCTTGCTTCAGAAAGATGACCACAATGCAAAATTCTACCTGTGTGCTGCATGTATGCAGTTTCACACAGCTTTGCTCATCTTCTATAGATATTTTCTTTTCCTCTTCTAAGCAACACAATGTTGCCATGCCATACAGACAAGTAGAACTCTGTAAGGATCTTTTAGCAATCTAAGGTAGATTAAAATACAAAGTAAAGAATCTCATCCAAATGCTGTTCTTAGAACCAAATGCAAATCCTCACCTGTTGTGAAAGTGATAAATTTCTTCCATATTCCCAAACAAGATATCTTTCTTATTTTGCAGTTCTGGTGGAATGAGATGAGCCATTAAGGGGTTGTCCATCTCTGCAGCATAACCCTGCAACACAGGAGAGAGGCACAATTATTATCTCCCTTTGCTTGCAGTACTTCTCTCTCTAACAAGGCAATTTGTCTTCAGGCTGACAGACAGACAAGAAGGAGCTCAGTATTAATCATGAAAGAAGAATACAAATTCTGTTTTCCCATCACCCCACTTGGACACACACCGAGTCTTTAGGAAGATACTTGAGTAAATCCTGCAATTCTAGATAAGTGAGGATGAAACAAAGTTTGCAATCATTTTCACCAACTAAAGGCTCTACGTTCCTACACTGCTTACAAATTATAGCTCATACTTTTTTTGCTAAGACTTTACACATCTGAATTTAGAGTCCCAATTCCAGTATACACACAAACCTTCATGCCTGTCTTAGCCACTGCTAGGAAGGAATAAGCTGACTGTAGTTATTTCTGCAGGTAACAGACACCATTAAGCTAAAAACCTTCCATTTGCTTCAGTACCTAAAGGAGTAGCTTTAGATTCCCACTTGTCATATAACCACATTGACAACATTCTCTTGTCTGTTAATCTGGCACAGAAAAGGACACAAGTGGCTTTAGTCCAGGACTGTTCTCCTTTGGCCCTCAGATCACTAATCTGCCTTCTCTCAAAACACTAAAAAACCCTAAATAAAAAACCAGTCCCAACAAGTCAACCAGAAAAATGGCAGGAATTCTCTAACACCTGCATTATAAGCAGATTTCTTAATATAAATAAATTTCCTAGCATACAGGCATTGAAGGAAGCTGATTCTATCTTCTTTAGATTTGGATTAGATTTCTATCTCTTGTGGTTTGTGGTTTTGTTCATTTTTAAAATTTTTTAAACAGAAGGTGATCCTTGCATTAAGGCACATTGATTATAATAAGCCACACCAAACAAGCAAACTAAATAATTAAAAGAAAAGGTAAGTAAAAGTGCACCTACAATTAAGATTTTCAACATTTTCAACATGTGGTCCACACTACAGAAAGTAGAAGAACTAGCTGGTAAAGTCAGCTAACCTGAAGAATTCAAGCATTTGGATAAGACAGAATTATTTTGTTTAAAAGAACCCAGAATCAGCCCTTTTCAAGTCTGGGTATTTTTCCCTCAAACACCACAAAAAAACAAAAACAAAAACAAAAACAAACAAACAAAACCCAAAAAAAACCCACAACCACAAAAACAACCAACAAAAAAAGACAACACAAACAAAAACAAAAAAAACCCCAACCCCAAAAAAAACCCTCCTAGTGGTATAAGCAAAGTCGATGGACCTCATAAATAGCTAAAAATAGCTAAACATTGGTTTCTTTCTCATATTTTTCCTGCCCCCAAGCAGGAAAATGCAGAGTCTGAAAAAAAGAGAGTGGAATAAAAAAATGAAAGAAAATTGTACAGCCTTAAAAATTTTTTAAAATTTAGAATAAATGGAGTTAAATTTTTTTACTAGGAAAATAACTATTGCAGCCACCAAGAAGAGCTCTTTAGATGAAGAGCTCCACAAAGAGAATGATTTCCACTTTAAGTCAAGATGATATCAAAAATAGCAGCACAGCCAGCACTGGCAAAAAGGAGTACTGAATTAGCTCAGGTGAAAGGAAGCCTGACAGAGTTCATTACTTTCAAATTTTGAAGGAAGAAAAGCTTGAAATACATACATTGACAAAAAGTTTTTGTCATTTTTTTCACTTTAGGCTGATATACTTTTAAAATTTATTATAAAAAGCTTCATGTTTTACTACCTATGCAGTAGTTGTGTTTTAAGAAAAGAGAGGGAGAGCTACTTAATGCAGCCACAGAGATTAAATAATCTTACTTTGATTATTTAATCTTACTTTAAAAATGTTTAAGGCATTGCTTAGTCTTTCATCTGAAAGCTGCTCTAAAACCATACAAGTAAGTGGGAAAAAGGGTAGAATTCAACACCTAAAAATAGACTAGACCAGTATTCTTCTCCCAGTAAACATTATTCACAGACAGAAGTGGGATGATCATGGTTATTAATGAAAGAAAAGTTATTGATCTTGGATAAGCTATAGGAGTTTCCAAATAATCAATCTTGGGAAACTACCTTGCTTTTTTCTATCAGAATCCCTGGCAGACAGAAAATCCAATGCAAACAAATAGGACTTAATAAGAGTAGACACTGTCTCTACAAAGGAATACCAGGTTATTTTATATGAAAAACTGAAAGATTAATAGAATAGGAGAAACAAAGGGAAAGGGAGAACAGCCAGAACTATAGACTAATACCTAGAATTCCTCAAAAGCTGGAAGCCTGCCACTGAGCCATAGCTCAGCAAGTATCTGACCCAGAATTACTGCTGGCACTGCCAATCACCCAGGTTCAAGCCAGAGGGATACCAAACTGCAAGGAGGCACAGAGAGGTGTGCCTGGCACTGAGCACTGGAGTGTCACTCACAGTGGCACAAAACCAAAACTCTTTGGCCTAGGAAGACAGGAGTTGCACTGCACTCTATGGAAAACAAGAGTAATACAATGGGAATAGAAAGATGCTCCAGTAGCAGCAGTAAGGACCAAAAATCCCCAAACTATTCAAATCATGATTTTATGAATAGACCTGCATTGCATACAAAAGCAGAGGATAAAGTGATATTTAAGGCCCACTCCAAACTGACCTGGGTTTATTATCACATGTCAGGTGTGACCATCCTGCTGTAATCAACACTTCCAGCATTTGGACTGAACACAGGATGTAAAAGCTGTGGGAAGCTCAGCACAAACCGGCAAAACCAAGACCAGAGTCCAAAACCCTCATACACTACTCTTACTTGAAGGTATGTACTCAGAAGTTATTAGTCCTGGTCCATGACTTTTGGCAGTTCCTATTTAGGAGCTTAACATTGATATGGACACCAAGAATATCCGCCTGTCTCAACTCTAGTTCATCCTGATCAAATTATTCAGCCATAGTCACCTGCAACTTCATTATTCCCTGAAATCAAACTGGATTACAGGAAAATGGCACATCCATAGCTGAAGACTTGAACTTGAGGAAAAAAAGAATACTGCAGTGTATTTCTACAAGCAACTCAGCTGTGCTGTAATCCTGCCTCCAGAAGTGTGGAGCAAAGGGAGCACCTTTGTTTCCTTGATGATTTCAAATGGAGATTTTATTACAAGGCATTCTGTTCCCACAGTTGTACCCAAGATATGTGGAAGATAACTTAAAGATATGCAAAGGAAGATGTAAGAAACAACTTTTCTCCTCTGACACAGAAGCCTCTTGACACAGATTCATGTTCCTGTGTGACACATGACCTTCCTGGAACTGACCCAAGACTCTGGAAAGAACTTTTGCAGGAATTAATGATCATTACAAATCTCACTATGATTCCACCTAAGTACTAAGGCACATCTTATTTTCTGCTCAATTTTGTTTTCTAATACAAAATCCTAGTTGTATGGCTATTTCTAGGAAAAAATCACATATTGCTGCCTCTGTGAAAATATGATGAGAAAGGAAAAATGTAATGACCACATTGCTTGACAAAACAAACAGAGGCTTTACGGTGGCGAGGAAAACATAAGAGAATCCATGAAATGCAAGAGATTCACTAACATCCAGAGAGAAACTTAGCCTTTACCTCAAGAACACAGAGAAGTTCTTCCACATATGCTCGTTCAGTCTCGATAAGTTCATTCATTACATGCCTGTGGACAAAGAACGATAATTAAGGTGGGCCTACTCACTTATGTAAAGCAATGAGGCAACATTAATTTTGTCTGGTTTTCTTCTTTACTTCAGACAATAAAAGAACTGTTTCCAGGAAATGGAAAACGTGATGTTCCATGGATATTCCTGTCATTACTTTATATATCCTTATTGAGAGATAAGTATTTAAAAAAAAAAAAATTAAATTTTTGAAAACGTGTTTGAACAGGAAAACATAAAATCTAGCAGTTCCAGTGCTGTAGTAACTGAATTGAAGCAGTAGAGTGTTTTATCATTGTATGTACAAAGTCTGGTTATACTGTGTTTGTAATTACTGCAGGAGCTGGAGTTGGAGCTGCATAGGATTATCAAACAGACTGAAAACTACACTGGTAATTTTAAATTAGAGACATTTAAGGCACCCTTTAAATATCTTGATGATGCTTTAATTTCCATAATGACCAAGCATTGAATCATACTTCCCTCCAAACTCCTTCCCTTGTGATTCTGTGTGGTGTAACAGAAGGTTATAGCAGTAAAAAGACCATATAAGCAGCCAGTTTGCAAGTAAAAATGCAAGGTCTGCAATAGGCATTGCAGGTGGTACTAAGTAATTTCTTTAACATATTTTATGCTGTTCAGTTTTTATAAAAGTGGTTTTTGGTAACACATATCAAAACTAAAATGGACTAAAAAGAGTCCAATAAAAAGACAAAGTCTCAAAGCACGGAGACCAAATCCTTCAATAGATTTACAGGAGATTTATTACTCAAAACTGTTTAATCTCTGAAATGAAAATATGTAGTTGTCCTGCCACAGCATCACCTCACTGCAGCAAAGGTAGACGCTGGTACTACCCAAACTCTAAATAATGCTGCAGACAGAAATGTCTTCCTCTGTGCACAGAGCATAGCCAATGCATTTCAAAAGTCACTGAGAATTATTCCAGAGAAACACACTTGCTTTATCAAATCCTTAGTCAGGCTTTGCTGGAACCAAATCAGAGAAAATCCACACTTTTTGCTTATCAAAATATACTTACTGTCGTAACACAGCTAGGTTTTCTTCATCATCCATTGTAGATCCTCCTCTGCTTTGATGGAGTTCAGTCGTTTCACTCTAAAGAAGGAAACAATTAAACAATGAAAAAATAATCATGGCATCACAGGAAAAGACACTTTAAAATACAGAACTCTGTGCTCAGCCCTTTTCACTGGAAAGACTGTACTCCACTAAAAATGAAGGCATTTTGCAAGAATGCTGTGAAAAAAATTCAAGTCACCCTGAAGGTCTTGAAGCACACAATATTTGGATGTGAAAAGTTCTCCATCAAAAGCCAGTGAAGAAAAGATGGTGGTTCAAAACCCTTTTCAAGAAGGCATTAGAGCACCAACATAATCTTGTAGGCAACACTAGCCTTAGTCTGTTTTCCAAGATAAAAATAAGGTACTATGCTAACTTTCTGGTTACTTCTTAAACCGACACAGAAATTCACTCCTAAAACTTTTACTGTAATGCCTAAACCTAACTATGGCTTGCTGAAAAAAGAGAGAGGTTCTGCTTTCAAGCCCTCCTTGAACTACCCCTTTTCTCTCCAAATGCTGTCCATCCTGGTCATGTGGCCCAGCCTTCCTCCTGGTGTTGTCTTTTGCTGCACCTTTGATTCAACTTTGCTGAGTTGATCCAACTCTCCAACGCAGTGAGAAACTCCTTGTTTCTGTTGCTGCTATCAGGATACTTCCCTTGCTGCAGGCAAGGCAGGAAGTCCATCCCCACTTGGGAATGGCAACGCACTAGGTCAGGTGAAGCTGTCTTGGAGCCAATGACAACTACTTCTTCACTGTCAATGGTTTTATAAGTAGCCAATTACTACTGGCAAATAAAAAATGTTTCCTGTTCATAGACTTCATATTTTGCTGCCCCTAACATTTTTCCTAATATTGGCAACTATTTACTTTACCCTACCTCATAACTAGCCAAGCAACAAAGCAGCCCCTATTTAAACCATGTGACTGTTTCACCAGCGTTACTTCAACTGGGACAATGCCATCACTTTCTCAGTAGAATTCCCTCATACTTATTGAGAGTTCCTGCATATTCTGTTGTACTATGAGTTTTTCAAGTAGTACATGTGTGAAAAATGCCAAGTGACAAAAATACCTTTGCTTTTCTGTAGTTTACCCTCCGAAGTGCACTGCTTTCTGAGTTGGACACGTTTTCTCTTTGGAGACCTAAACATGTAAACCAGAACCAAACAGAAGTTAGAACTGGATCAGATCTGACACAGATGTTCATGCAACCACAGATTATGGCTGGAAATTTCTTTAAGCTTCTCAGCATAGCACAAAAAACTAAAGGCTAATACAGGTAACTTACCTGGAGAGGTACAAGGAGATTTTACAAATGCTTCAGGTCTTGGAGCAACTGGCTGAACAGGACGTGTCTGCTTAGCTGCCAGCTTCTTAAGACTTACTTGCCGCTTTTGAAACATTTCTTCCATACTTTCTTGCTTCTGGAAAACCTTTTGCACATGGTCCTACAGTTGCCATAGAAATAAAAACCAACTTGAATTTAAAAAATAGTTTAAATAATTTATTATAATTTAAAAATTCCTGTCAGAGACCTATCAACAAGCTACACTGACATCTACAGCATCTACAGCATACTGATTTGAAATTGCAATTACTTTTAAACCACATATAAAAATATTACTCTAACTCTTCACTCTTAACAAGGTGAAATCTACAGTGATTTTGTACACTTAAGAACATTACTTAAGTAACATTACTTCAAAAATATTTTGTGTGTTTACTATTGAGAAACCTGAGATTCAAATTTCAATTTTAAAAAATATTTTTTTTGACTGTCTAAAGGTTCTGTTACATGAAGAGATCAACCATGAAGAAAAGGAATATATTCTCAAGTTCTAAAAAATAAAAAAAAAGTAGCACATTTTTGGTACGTAAGAAAAAGATATTTCAAATACTCATTTGGGAGAATTTTTTCTAAAAGCAATTTTACTATCTGAAAAATTAAAGTAGTTATGAAAAGTCTCTGAAGCCCTTGGTGCTTATCCAAAGATATGCTGAGACTCAGGTACAGAAATGTATTGGCTTTCCAGTTCACAGGTTTAACTCCTAGTACTGATTATTTAGCTCTATCAATGGCAGTACAAGAGAGCAACTCTAGAATGAAAAAATGGACACACAGACACACATAAACGTCTTTTGGTACCTTTAGGTCTTCATTGAGGATGTGAGCATACTCTTCATAAATTTTATTCAGCTCCTTGATTTTATTGCCAGCACCAGTATCCAGGAACTTCTCAATCTCCTGTAGCGCTGATTCTGCACCATCCTGAGACTGACACTTATCTACTGGCTGGGAAGCCAGCAGGTAAATTCCTTCATCACACCATTTCATGGACTAGAAACAGAGAAAGACAGGCTCAGAATGCACCAATGTCAGCATGACACACTAAGAGTCTGAAACACTCAACCTTGTCATGTATTCAGCTATTTAAAGAGAAAACTTCCAGCCCACTGAGATAACGTTACCTACCATTATGACAATTGTTTGCCTGAGGTTTTGGGAAACAGCTGTTGCATACTATATTTACCTTCTCTAGTAAGTCATGCAGTTCCAGGGATTTGTTAAGAAGTTTTCTCCTCCGTTCTATTTCAGTAGTGAAGGCATCACAGAGATGATGAAGTTCACTGCATTTTGGAATAATGGAGTCCACAGCATAATGATTGCTTTGAATAAAAGCATCACGCTCTGAGGCTAACATTTTGGCTTTTGTTACAGTTTCCTAAGAAAATAAGCACTGATTAAAGTACATCTTTCCTTGGATCAAGATCAATGAAACAACTTTTACACAGTGAAATACACATATTGATAAAGAATACATCTTTAGTTCATATCTGCCTTGCTTAATAAATCAAAGTGATTTCCTGTCTTTCCAAATGCCCAAGAACCTTCATGCACCAGAGTACCTCAGAAATAACAGTGAGTTTAATCACAGGTCTCCCTGTGAAGGAACCACTGTTGTCTTTCTATGCCTTATTCAGCAGGGTTTGTGTGTGTGTATGAATGCAATTTGGGATACAGCAACAATCTGAACTGAAATTTAAAAGAACCAATCTCAGCCTTAAGACCAACAACCTCACTTAGAGAGCAATTTGCTTCATCGTGAAGCACAGATCAGAAAAAGGTTCCCTTTCTATATTGTTCAGTGTATATTTCTGTTGGCCATCTTCATTGTACATTCAAAACACAGCTTTCTTATTTCTAAGATTTATTGAAAGACATGGCTTTAATAGGAATGGAAGTGGCTTCTTGATCAGTAAATGCAAAACTTGGCTATGTAGACACTTCATGCAATTCTTACATGAAGCAATCACACTTTGTGTCTGGTCACTCTGCTCTTTATTGAGGGGTGTCCAAGAATTACTCTGCTCCAATGCTTAAAGACTTTCAGATTCCTTCTGTATGTTACCTGAGACATTGATTCTGTCTTGTTGTCAGTTTAAGCTGATACACTCAACAACCAAATCCCATTCCCCTCTGCACGTGCATTGTCATAGCAGAAATTGAGATTTGCAGATTTCTTACATCTGATTTTTCTTTAAAGTTGGCAAGATCTTTCAAAATATGCTCCACATGTGAACGGCTGTTTCCCACATCTGTGAAAGCAGACAGTCTCTCAGACACAATATCCAAAGCTGCTTTGACCTGAAATGAGACACAGCTACGTATGAATGAGGAGACCTCCACCTCTCCAGAGACCCACTAATTACATAGGTGATAGCCACTATTAGCAGTCAGGTGACTCACATTAGGTGGTTACTGGGACAGAGACAAAGCACCTTTTTTTGTCAGCATACCTTTACCCCCCAGTTAAAAAGGAAAACAAATACAAAGAAGACGCAGTGAAATAATCCTGTTTCCTGGTACTGAAAAAGATGCAAGAAAAAGATGCAAAGGAAACATTTATGATCTTGCTTTTACCAGATAACAAGGATGTAAAGTGACATTAATGTTAACAGCAGACCATGAGGGAGAGGTCCCCACTCCAGCAATTGTTTTAGAGACAGAAAAATGCTTGCAAGAGTGTTTCTGAGTGTTGCTCTTGTGGAGACACAGGGGCTGTGCTCAGACATCAGCTACACCAGGATAAAGGGTCTGCAGGTGCCACTGAGCACATGAGTTAAACAACATGAGATCAGAAACTGGCTGTGAAAATTGTAGTGCAGCCTCCACCCAGCTTCTAACACTATGGCTGCAACTTCCCACCCACAGTGTTGGAGACAGTTTTCATAAAATTTCAGCCAGAATGTTTAGTTGAGACTTGGTTCCATAAAAGAATCTATTGGCAAGATGAAAGTGTTGCAGCAGCATTTTATGTTTCTGTGGTACAGAACAGGTTTCAAAGGACTTTTTGAATGCTTATACACTGCTGGGTGCATGGAAAAGAACTTCCTAAGACTGTAGAAAAAAAAATAAAATGTTATGTCTCTATGGGCAAGAATCCAAACTAGTAAAGATAGCAGTGTGTCAAGTAAGGGCAAGTACAAGAAAAAGGCTGGAGAAAGCTTGCAAGTACATACAAGAACTGTAAAATCAAGAGCAGGAAGCATTTTCTGAATAATTTCTGTGTTACCAAATATTGACTGCCACCAAGAAGTTCTCACCTCTCTGAAATTCTGTTCAAAATTCCGAAGGCGCAGACACTGCTCTAGTTTTTGCTGATGCTTCATCCAAAACTCATCAAAGGCGGTCTCTGTTTCATGTAATTGAGCCAATAGCCTTTAAAAATCAAAACAAAACACATTAAAAAATACTCTAAGAATGATGGGTACAACCTTCAAGGGACAATGCAATCCTCCACAGTAAATAAAAAAGCCTCCCCAAAGCAGTATTTTTCAGGACAAATAAACTGGATACAGAAAATATTTTTTATATCACACAGTATCATTTCCTACAAAAACACTGATGTAAAAAGCTGAAACTCAACACAAACAATAATTTCTGGAAAATGGGCTAGTGCTTATTTTAAGCACCTTCTCAGCTTTGGCCTGGGGACATGGGGAGCTGGGGCTAACATAAATAAATATGTAAATGTGTGTGGGTTAAGACTCAGAGGAACCCAATCCTTAGGCTAACAAGAAGAGTTAAAGTAAAAAATTTGAACTGCTATGACCAGGCAGCTGCCCTTACATTTCATTCTTTGGAGCAAAGCTCTCTGTAAACCTGAAGGCCATTGCTCCTTCTCTTCCAAGCAGAGTTAGTAATTAAATATCATAGGAAAGTGTACAGCAGTACTGTGATGAGGAAAACCTTCTTTGATTATAATTCTGGCAAATGTGTTAAAACTTTCACTTCTTAACTTACCTTCTATAATTGTATTTGACAGTATGATATCCCATGGACTTTATACAGTGCATTTTGCTGTACTTAGACTACATCTGGGGAAGGCAACCCATCAGAATTTTAATGAACTTTTGTCTTTAACACTACAGAAATGAACTCTGAATTTACAAGTTAAAACCAACAAGAGAAAAGGCAGTGACACACAGAGTTTGTTCCAACTTCCGTCACATATTGTATTGAATAGGAATGTTATGGATAAATGAGCAACCCCCACCCTGATCGTCCTTGGATAGCTGATAGCAACAGTGACCAAAAAAGTGACTTCTGCCAAGCTTTGTGGATTGGGATGGACAGTTATTTGGAAAGAAAGCTGGCCTGAGTGTAACAGAAACACAGAATGACAGACAAAAAAAGAATGCAGAATGCAGCCTGGGGGAAATGAGCTATGCTTTCATAGCTTTGTGAAAATTTACATCTGTGCTGCAGTGATATAATGTCTTCAAACCGGGCAGTAATGTGAGGGGAGTGTGTATGTGGCAGGCAGGGAGCAGAGGAAAACTACCTATTTCTTATATGCCCAGAGGAAGCACATAGGAAATCGGTGCATAGATGCTTCAGGAGTGGTGTACTCCCTAACAGCCCTTAAAAGCTACTAACAACATTGATAAGTTAACAGGTTTAAAAGAAAAAAAACACTCCCACTTCAAAGATAAATGGACAAATCTACTGAAAAGAAGAGAGAGATCACTTCAGTCTTCCCTTCATGCCCTCTGTACAGCAGCAAAATTTCTTGGATTGCACTTCAGTTTCTAAACAAAGCATTGATATTCTTTAAAATAAGGAAAAGATACTCAAATATAGAGTCCAAAAGTGACAAAAATGAAAAAAAGAACAGTGTAATGTGGTATCAGAATTCCAATCCAATTTTCCTTCAGGCAGGTGACCCTGCAGTGGGCTTTAGGGAGTTACTTTGTTCAGGACAGATCTGACAACAGAGGAGTTGTTTCTGAAATTATTTCTAATGTTCACATCAAAACATTTGCTTGTTTGCAAAGCATAAATATGGAATTTAATATAGAAGCTGGGGAGGGGAATCAAAAAAGCAGAAAAGCAGCATATTTAGTATTTCACACCTCTCACCTTTCTACTGTTGTTTGATTGTCTAGCTGATCTTGATTCAGTTTGTAATCAGGATTCTCAGTAAGTGGTTTTGTAATACTTCCAAGGATATCATCTCCCTGTTCTACTGCTACCCTGATGTCCTCCTACGGAACAAAACAAAAGAAAGACCCCACACACTGTAGCAGCATGTTGTTTTTTTTAAGCAGAATTCACAAGGCACTGAATTGAAAGAAGGATTTCAATAGCATTCGAGCAAGCACAGTTTTATTAAAAGCAGTGGCTGACAACAGACAGTAAATGATAAATGTCAGCTGCTTCCATGTTTACCATCTGAAGACCCCAGTGTAACTGAGTTAAATTTTCATGGTAGACAGCCTTCTAGTGTAACTTTAGGCTACAAATATCTCAAAAATGTTAGATGCACAGTTCTGAAACCACCAAAGACCTTTCATTTAATCCTTTTTGAAAGAACATTTGTTCATGCTTCAAAAGGCCATATATTTTAATATGCATGCAAATACAATCAAATTTCCTGTTGCAAACAAAACTACAAATTAAACACACCACCACTTACAAAGAAATTACTGTTTCTCATACAACCCATAATGCATTTGTACATACGTAAACCTAGTTTCAAGAAATGCCATTTTCCAATCCAAAAAGGATTTTTAACATCAAAAAAAAGCAAGCTCAAAAAGATATCATTGGTTCACATTACTACTGTCCATTATCATCATCCATATTTTCCTTTAATATTGCTAGCTATAAATTAAAAGACAGTTTAACTAGAAGACAGCATCTCTACAAAATTTACATACCTTCATTTTGTCCTTCTTTTCCGTGTGTGTTGCAAGAAGGGAGCTGGTTGATTGCACATCATTTGGTAGTTCTGTTTCAGCCAGCTCAGTCCCAAAGGACTGAAGAATCTGAGCTGTTTGCTTAACCTTTTGGGCGAAACCTTCTATAGCCTTTTGGAATAAAAAGCATTAAAGATGTTTTGTGTTCATCACACACATATGTACAAACAAACACAAGCACACAAAATATAACTCTCAAAACAAACCCAAACAGATGAATTACAAGACTGAAAAATGGCCAAAGTAGAATTTTGCAAGCAACAGATACCGTCACCATTAATTCCTTAATTGTATATTTTTCTTAGGCTTGTATCAGGTGTATCTTCTTCATATTTTTATAATCTGGAGTTATTTCACAATTTGAGCTTTTTCTTTCTTGTAGCAAAACCAATAAACCTCAACACAATAACACACTGTAGTTCCTTCATTCCAAGTGTTCAGAAAACCCCTCCCAAGTTATTACTCATATTATTTCTCTAAGATGACTAAGTACCATTGGGAACATCTTCTCACACTGAGCAAGTCAACTTGCATCACTTGGAATCTGTTTTATAAATGACAGGGTATAAAACAGAAGGGTTCATTAAGCTGAAAAGTTATAACAAAACCTAAGACTTACAGTGCGACGGGACAGCCATCTGTTGTGGCAGTAATCCAGGGTGCCACCAAGATCTTCTGTTAATTGTGTCTTATCAATGTAACCCTGCAGTTCTGACACTGAGCCCAGCATTATGATCTGCAGCAGGACAGAAAAAAAGTGAACGTGATCAGTGGTGACAAGTCCCTTGTTAATGATTCTGAGCCCCATCCTTCAGACACCGACTGAGAAGATGCATTTTTAATATAAAAGTGAGAGATGGAACTGTTTCCTGTGGGTATAGAAACACAAATTTAACAGTTCTTTCAGGTGAAGATGATGTAAATGTAAATGACTGAATATGGACATGGGCACCAGGCATATTAAAAAAAAAAAAGCTTATGGATTGTACAGCATAACACTGCCAGATTTTTTTATCTTGTTAAACCATATTTGGCTATTTTCTAAAAGCAACATTCATTTCTTGTTCATTTTCCTTGTTATCCTGGGTCTGCAGGACAGAACAATACTGCCTACATGGATTTCTCATGTAAGGACCGGTTCCCCAGAATAAATGAAAGATGGGGGGAAATTTGCTTAAAGACCATCTTTCCCCCTTGCAATTTACATCTGGTAAGTACAGTAACATTTATATCATCAGCTCATATAGTTTCAAATTTTATTTTAAAATATAAATGCTGTACATGTGCAAATAAAAACACAATCTCTGGATTTACTGTCGAGATAACAACAGGCATCCATTATACATTTGCTCAAGTGACAGAAACCATAGCGTTTGTCCATGGGAAATGCATCTGCTTCAAAATTCATATGCTCTCTCAAGAAAAAGCCATCATGAATTAGCTAAAATTGCTAGAACTGCCTCTAATCATGGCTTTTTGTTGGGGCTTCTTTGATCCTCCTTGGCCACCTTAAGTATTTTTACAGATTCCTGGTAGTAAAGTGAAAACAGAGGATTACTTACAGGTACTTTCATTTTAAGCTCATCTTTGTTGAATCTGAAAGCAATGTCCGAGAGAGCTCGATGAAAAAATCCTGTTGGGCGCAGAACGAGGACTAATTGCAGGTTTCCTGGGAAAGATGCCTGCAAAGCAAGTTCAGCCTGTTATTTTCTGTGTCTCAGCTCCAGAAAATATTTTTGAACAAGGAGAAGCCCCTGATAAACCACAAACTAACTGTATCAAAGGCCTCCCATAATGGGGTGACCAATCATATTGTTGCATGGCTAGTACAAAGAACTTCATTCAAAAGACATTTACTTGTCTTTGGGAACAGGGATCTATTCTCTTGGAATCAATTTTTTTTTCAGAGCTGGCTTGTACTGCTCTTCAGCTAAGATTACAACCTCCTACCCAAGGAGGCTAATGAACAAACAGCAGTGGCTCAGTATTTTTTTAACAGCAAGACTTTCATGGTTACTTCATCTTCACTTTAATAGAAGGTGCCAAAGAAACCTCCATCATTCTGTGAAAACCTAACAACAAATTTCTAATTTGTGCATATACTACCTTGCCAGTTGCCTACACAAGTTTTTGCCACAGAGGATGAATTTCTTAGGCAGTATCTTTAAAAAAAAGCTTTAATTTGGCTGACAAAAATAAAAATCAAGCATAAAAAAATCTCAGTTCCCTTTTTCCTCATCAACTTCCAGCTAGCAGTCTGATGGATCTTTCTCAGTTCTACAACAGGTCGAGGGAAAACAGAAGATAGAAGAAATCTTAAAAAAATATAGTATTAAATTATTGAAAATCAACCTCTGCTGTGGAAGAGATTTGCATATTTGGCATTGAGCCACTCTTGGAAACATTCTTCTCTATTCAGTATTTCCACTGTAGGGCGGCAGTGAAATTCACTAAAGAAATGATCATCATAATGATTAAGTATGCAATTTTCTTCATTATGCTGTTGGAAGTTATTTCACTTTTCTAGCAAACTGGTTTGCCAGAGGGAAGATAAAAAAGCCAACCAAAAAAGCCCCACTGACTGAAGGAGCTGTTATGCTATGCTCTGTTCCAAGCCTACTGGAACTGTTAGCATCTGGAAGGTTAAAGAGGGATTTAATAACAATTTTGAGGTTTCCAAGAGTTCCAGGTACTGAGCATTAGAAATTATGAATTTTTAAAGGGAAAAGTAGTTTAACACTTTTCTGGAAAGCTTCAAGATCCATTGTGGTTCCCCAGGTATTCAGTACACAACCAAGATTTCATTTGTCTAAGGCTTGGGCTTCTCAATCTGCCTCCATTTCAGTCATGTCCACTGAAATGTCCTGAAATGTTCTAGAAAAGTACAGTGGTTCAGTTCCAAAGGAGTCTGATGGCTGGGAACAGAAACCAGGTAATTCTGAGTGCCCTCACTAGCTCCTCAGCCTTGCACTCTAAAATTCACTAAAAAAAGTGCAGCCTGTGAAGTTGCTAACCCATAGTTATCAGAGGAAAAACTTTTCATAGACAATTTCTGACCGTATTCAGAAGAAAAAGAAAAGATTATACTTTTCTTACTATTTTTTCTGAATTACCATACAAAGCAAACCCACAAATTTATTTCAGAGCATTAAAAAAACAGACAAAAAAAAATCTTTAATTAAATCACCTGGATAAGCCTTTTAGAATGACAGCTGTATTTACTTCTCTCATTCAACAGACATATCAATCTATTTTGTGCCTGTAACAGAATTGTTCAGTCCAACTGAGCAGTTATTTTTTACCTTTAACTTCCAAAATGCAAAGTTTATTCAGTGGCAATGAAATATTTCAGAATAAAAATGATAGAAGAGATATTTTTTAGGTAACATATTTTGAAAAAAAAGGTGCCTCCTTGTGAGACATCCACCCCACCACATGATGTCCTGACCCACTGTCCATGGCAGCCAATATCTGCAACCCCTTTAGCCTTACAAGGAGCACTGGGAAATGCCCTGCACAGGGTGCTAGATAATATCATTGAGGCTCCCTTTCCCCACAAAAGATGGTCTTTCAAGGTCCCTCCCAACCCAGTCTGTGATTTTATGACATTTAGGCTATTACTGAAGCAGACAGCAGTACCCAAATGCAATCTAATAGTAAATTTTTCTGGACTGTCTATTAGGTCCCATGAAACAGAGTTTAATTGCATGATGAAATTTAGTATGGTGTTCAATTCAATGAAAACAGAGAATATGCACTGCAATTATTTTCTATCTCAATGAGTCAACCCAAAATGATGATGTTGGGTCAATACAGTCTTGGTACCACTTGCATTCCCATTCAAAACCTGTCAGAAATTTCCCTTCTCCCTGAACAAAAGCTCAAATTCTGGATTACTTTGACTTTGTCTACAGTATAAACTGTTCCCCACTAGTCTGTCTCTATTTGGTTCTGTTTTTCTCTTTAAAAAAACTCCATGTCTTAAAAAGTGATGCCTCCTTCCCTTGTTGTGGCTAGGAGTAAAATCTGCCAATTAATTTTTGTGAAACAAGAAAGGGAAGTTGTGCTACAGTAAACAATGTCGGACTTGTGCCAGCTATTACAGTTTATCAAAGGTTGTATCTGCACTGCCAAAATACTACTACTTTTCCTAACATGTTTTTGCTAAAGCCCTGGTGGCTTGCAGAGACAATGCTATGATGTAAGAGATACTCCATGCATGCCTGTGAACTTCATTGACCAGTCAACTTCACCCTGAACACTGGAACAAAACAAAAATCCTCTGTTCCAGCCCAGCAGCATATTTGTTTGAAGCCATTGTATGCTAACCAGACAACAAACAATGACTTCTCAATAATGCTTTGCTAAATGTTAAGCACCAAAAAATATTCTTGTTATGTTTAGCAGTGCTATCAAATAAAGTGCCTTCAAGGACTGTTTCACTGAAGTCAATGAACCTTACTCAGATTTATTGAAGGATTTGTGTGTCCAAAAACTGGGTTTGTCTTTTCCCCCAACTGTCTTTTTTTACTAGATTAATTAATATTAACAGTACCCCCAACATCTTGTCTCAAATACTGAATTTATCTGATTTAATGCCAATGCAAAAGAGACTAGGAGTCATGTTTTTCATATTCTCTGCAAAAATTAGGAGAGCCCAGCCCATATATTCATTCATCTCATTTGCACTTATTTGATATTTCATGACAGTCATGGGATCATCTGTTCATCATCTGCTCATCTCTTTCACTTTCTCATCCAGTCAAACCAGTGCCAATTCCAAAGAGAAAAAGATGTAGATGTGCACATTGTTATCAGTTTTTGATTAAATCTGACCAAACCAGGAATGTGTATACAGCACAGCCCCAGGATCAAAGTGTTCCAATACACTGAGATCTTTGTTGCCCTACAAGTATCCTGAACCTAGAATGAGGGGAAGAATCTTTTCTGGCTGGAAAAAATGGGGAACAATCTTAAATTCTCCAGAAAACCAGTCAATAATTTCTTAGGAGCAGGTTAACCTGCCTGCTTTGAGGCATCTGCTTCTCAGGGATGGGGAGCATTTCACTGCATGCTCCAGGTTTCTGTAAAGGGGAAATGTATAGGCTGACCCCAGCTGAGTTCTGGGCAAAATGCAAAATCAAATTACTATAGAATCACAGAATGGATTGGAAAGGACCTTAAAGATCACTTATTTCTAACCCCTCCACCAGGACAGGAATATCTTTCGCTAGACCAAGTTCTCAGGTCCTCATCCAACCTTGTCTTAAACACTTCCAGGGCTGAGGCATCCACAACTTCCTGGACAACCTGCTCCAGTGCCCCACTACCCTTACAGTAAAGAATTGCTTCCTAACATGTAATGTCTCTTCTCATTCAGTTTAAAACAACTCCCCCTTGTCCTATCACTATCTGCCTGTGTAAAGTCACTCTCTCTCTATTTTATAAGCCCCCTTTAAATACCAAAAGGCTGCAGTGAGGTCTGGCCCAGAGCATTCTCTTCAGATCAACCTCAGATCTCTCAGCCTGTTCTCACAGGAGAGATGCTCCAAGACCTCTGATCACCTTTGTGGCCTCCTCTGGACCACGTGTTAGTTGCATATAATCCTAACTGTCATTTTTCTGCACAGTCATTAAATTACTGGCAGAGAGGCTAGGTGTACCACCAGTACTGACCCTGAAGTTAAGCCAGCTTGCAGAACTATTGTGTATAATATGTGAGCCATCAAACAGCTAATGATTAATGATTGACTCGGTTTAACTAATTTTGTCTTAAAATATTTGGAAAAAAAAATTTCTTTTATGAACAGCTTCAAAATACCCACATTACCAAACTCTGTGGTGCTGTTTTCCTTTCTGCACTTATTAGTATGCCATAAGCCACAGAGCACTTCTTTCCAAAATACTTCTATATATAAAGGGCTTAGTAACTACTTGCTTACCTATTTAAGACTGCTTATTCCTGGCTAAAATGAACAAGTGCCTTACACATAATTCTTGTCACAAAAGAATCTTGAATTAAATCAGTTCATAAAAAGAGCAGCTTGAAATCTAGTTTTAAAAACATAGGACTGTTTTGCATGAGATCTATATTTAATGCTTGCAACATTATGACCTGCTTTCTGAGTTTAAGTGACTCACTTCTGTTTTCACATATTCAACAAATACATAAAATAAATAAAAATGGCTAAGTACACAAGGATAACTGCAAAAAGTGCCTACATTTGAAGTAGTACCAAAACAACCAAGGCAATCAGACAAAACCATACTGATCTCAAAATAAATGTACTCATTTATCATTTACTGTACTCATTCATAACAATAGCCACAAAATTAATACAAATATTGCTCCAGCTTCATCATACTGCCAAGTTCTAGTCTTAAGTCCAAGCAAAATGAGAAACATGACCGGGGTTGAAAGAAGAGCAGTGTTTTCAAACTTAAGCCATACTAAGTGTGAAGTGTCACTACTTTTCAGGACATGATGCAAAGAGCTAACTAGAAACTGGGCTAAAGGGAAATACCTATCCCATATAAATATAAAACAGTGCCTTTCATGGGGCACCACTTAAAAAATATATCTTTTCTATATCAAGAACTCACTAAGAAACTCAACATCTCTACAAATAAGGTCAAAGAACTCAAAGCTGAATTACTGCAATTCATCATTTCTCACCTTGGATATCAAACCAGTAAGATTACAGATGGCACAAAAATGGGACTGCCTGACTCCTGCAAGGTTTAGGCTGGTATTACAAAATCAAAGAATCAATTAGGTTGGAAAACACCTCCACAATCATCAAGTCCAACCTAAGCATTCTGGTGTGCTGTATCCATTGGCTTCAGGTTTCTTCCTGCCAGCCAGCAGTCTTGGCCCTGATCTTCAAAGAAATTAATGGGCTAAGGCACTGTTACAGTGAAGACTGCATTTTGATTTATGAACAGCTAAGAAAAGCAGTGCTCTGGACAAGGCAGTCCAAAAGAGAAGGCATGAAATCTGTACTCAGTGCATCCTTAATTAGGGGTGGCAAATCACAAAGCAGACTTTTCCAGGAGGCAGAATAAAACTCATCTCTTGTCACATTTAGAAAGGGCTGATAAGTTTTGTAAATGGATAAAAAATCCTCACCAACAAAACAACCAACCTCCATCCTAACACTTACTCAAGAGCAGTGGCCCACAGGTACATTATTCCTTACACACCGAGGAAGTTTATTTTCCCTGGGTTGAGGTTGATGAATGGCTATGGTAAAACTTTTAATGATGTTGTTTCTTGTTTGTCTAAAAGAGTGAGTTCACACTGCCAGCTTTCCCTCTAGATGGAACACAATGATGACAGGACAACAAGAGACTAATACAATGTAATGACACCGACTACTTCTTTAAAAGAAAATACACTGGAACTGTGAAGAGAGCAGTGTGAAATCCTAGAATGCCTTGATCAGTAAAAAGCCTTGCTCCTACAACTGTGGATTGAATATTGCTTGTTTGGGTATGATAACATTAGGAGAGGAAAAAAAAAGGATAAAAAAAGAATAATTTTTGACTGCATGGAAAGGACAAGGGGATCAATTTGTCTGGCATTTGTCATTCACCCAGCTTCAGCAGGGACAATACAGAGCTGCTTTACCTGCCACCATGACTGCTCCTCCTTGCACACTTATCCATGAGGCTATGTAATTGCCCAGCCCCAGGAGCTAAAAGGTTCAGTAACATCTTGAATCACTCTTCATACTCTGAGCACTGTGTTTTACTGAAAACAGGACATTCTAATACAAATTTAGAAGAATAGCTGCAGGTGACAGGGCAAAAAGCTGAAAAAATTTTGTATCCTCAAACAATAATGCATTACAAGTGAACAACTTGCAACTACTAAGTTCAGTATTTTTCTTGTAAGAACTTTCAAATTCTACTGTCTCTCTAACAACATGACACTTTGCTATCAAGTCTTTACACTTAGCATTAAACTTGGTTCTTGGAATCTCTACCAGAATTTCATGTCTCAGCCTGACTATCCCAATAGACCAGATTCTTCCTAGGCTAATAAGTTCACTTCAACTAAATCAGGTGAGAAATAAAAATAATAATGTTGTTTGCCACAATAATGTTGTTTGCCATCTCTTAAGCCACAGAGCCTGCATTCTTCTGCTTGCTCACAACAACATCCTGGGCTGCCTGCCCATTGCAATTTCATCAAGTAGAAAAAAACAGTAGCAAAGTCTGCATGCCTGGGCATGTTCTTGCCACAATCTCTATCACATAGAAAAGAAATGTCATATTTCAGCCCAGACCCCTGGCTTTGCTCTCAGTCCCCCTGCACTGCATGTGCTGCAGCAGCAGTCACCCTGGGCGAGCAGTGCAGTCACTGGCCTTCCACCACGTCTGCAAAAATAGGTTAACCTCACCACCAGAGTCTTGACTACAAAAACTTTAAGTATCAGCATGAAATACAGATTCAGCTCATCGCTGCTCATTTTCTGCCCCAGGAAAAATAAAGTACCCCTAACAACAAAGAAGGAAAAATGAAGCTGAGAAATATTTAATAATACATTTTCCAGAATTTCAGCCTGAAACAAAACATTTTGTTAGTTTTGTTTCAAAGCATCCTTCAATACCCACTAGTACAAACCAAATGTGTAGGAAGAGTCTTAAAAATAACAAGAAATAATAATAACAAATCCATGCTAGTATGAATTTCTATTTAACAGCTGCTCAGTGCTTACAAATACATGTCCCACAGTTGCCAGGGTATTAGTGATGGGCAGATGCTCCAGCCAGGATATTCCTATCAGGCAGCGCTCCAGTGACAGCACCCTATGCTGGCATTTCTGGTTTCACAAATCAAAAGGGTCAACTCCCCCAGGATGATTAGAGAAAAAACAGGTAAAATGGCAGAAAAGACAAAATATACCGACAGCCAAAATTCTCATCTCAAATAACATGACACTCCTGTCTCTACAGACAGCAATAGGCTTCAGCAATAAAAAAATAAAATTAAAAAAAAGGAAATGGCTTCAAATTGAAAGGAGGTAGGTTTAGATGGGACAGTAGGAAGAAATTATTTACTGTGGGGATGGCAAGGCTCTAGAATAGGTTGCTCAGAGAAGCTGGGAATTTCCTGTGCCTGGAAGTGTTCAAGGCCAGGTTTGGATGGGGCTTTGAGCCACCTTATCTAGGGAAAGGTGTCCCTGCCCATGGCAGGAGGGTTGGAACTAGAAAATCTTTAAGGTCTCTTCCATCCAAACCATTCTGTGATTTCTGTGACTGAAACTACCAGAGCTATCAGGCTTTCAGACATCAAGTACAGTCTGGATAGCCCAAATACCACTCAGATACTTCAAAACCACCAAAAGACAATTCTGACTGTAAGAAAAACCAAGCAAGTGGAAGTCTTCAGTTACCCTTGAGCCATTCAAAAGAATTTTGAATGAATCTTTGTCTATCAATAGCACTTCACTAATTTGGCACAATTACATATCCTGTATATTTGGCTGTGTTTTTTGTTAAACAACAGGCAGCTGAAATGCAGATTAGATTTCATTTATATCAAATACTATAGCAAAGATATGATGGTCAAGAGCAAACAATTCTTCACTACATCTTCTTTTGGAATAGGAACACAAAATTTTCAAGTGTTAGGGCTGATGTGACTATTGCTGAAGTCCAACAGGACTGCAATAAGTATATATACATGGGTACAATTGAAAGCCAGCACTGCTGCTGTTCAACAGAGAAGCAAATAAAAAAAATCCTGCCCTTAACAGATTGGACTGCAGCTAAGAAGCACGATTCTTCTTTCAGATAAACCTCACAGAAGAACAAGAAAAGCTGAAAAAAACAAAATAACCCATCAGCAGCAGTACTGCAACTGGGCAGTGCTCCTGCACTTCACAACCTAAATCCCTTAGGCACCAACACCATCACGACAGTGACAGATCCTCAGAATGGGGAATAGTTGCTCAGTTCTGTTCACTGTGCTTCAAAGCAAAGTAACACACTGCAGGAATGTTACCATAAATTTCATCATCACGGCTATAAGCAACTTGACTGTAGTTGCTCCCTAACCCTCACAACCCCAATTATGCAAATAAAAGAACCATAATCTGTGCAACACTTATCTGTCCTTGAACAGAAACTACAGCACTGACTTTTGAGAGATGCCAAACCTCCAGATAGAGGCCTTTTACTTCAATCATCCTAAATTAAGCTGCTCTCAGTTTTCACTACTGGAATCTACTCAATGCTGCATCTCAAAATTTCAAATTGAGCTACTAAAACAAATTTTGCTGATACTTTAATGTATTTTCAACATTTTAACATTTCTACAATGATTATTGTGTAAAGAGTTGTATTGTGGGAATATTATATCATTATATATTCATTCATAAAACATCATATAGTGGGAACAATATACTACCTTTAAAGATGTATTACTTTAAAATAATGTACTACCTTTAAATTAGAATAAACAAGAGATTCTTTGGCCATAATCAGGCTACATTAAAATGACATTTACTGTTTTGATTTAACTTTAATCTTACAGAGTCAAAATTTTTCAGCCATTAAATATTAAAAGATACTTACAGCTTTGTTTTTCAGCCCTTACTGGAATGACTATTGACTCTAACAATTAAAGCAATGATAACAAGGAAAAGAAAAAGGCAACCAATGAACCAAAAACTTTAAAAACCAAGTAAACCAGCAGTAGAATAAGCACAGGATAAACATGAATCTGTCCTTCTCTACTTCTGAAAAAAGAAAAAAAATAGCCTATAATAAGCTTCTTTTTCATATTACTTGAAAGGGAGACTGGGAAAGTTAAGAGCATGCACTGTTGATTGATCACAGAAGGCACATACGATTTTCTTGCTTACATGTAATCCTTATTTTAAATCAGACATCACAAGAACAGTGTTTCCATGTGACCTCCTTTCACAAGTGGTAAACTCAACCAGGACCCTCACCCTCATTTCTTCACTTGAATAGTGAAAACTCCATGGGACCCATGGGTGTCCATGCAAACATCAGCTCCCACCTGGGACAGCGGCATGCTCACACATTCACTCTCTCCAAGTGCATACTTAGGAAGATGTCTTGAGCTGCAGACTGCATTAAGAGCACATCACAGACACATGATGCTCTGTCTGGGACACAAAAGACCTACTGGACACCTTCTGTATCATCAATTAGCTGACATATTGTTGAAGAGAAAATAAAATTATGTTTTTCCACTTGTAAGAGGAAGATTCAACACAGAAAAATCTTTCTAAGGAGTAATTGAAGAGAGTACTCACTGCTATCCGCAGTATGGAAGCTTTCACAGAGGTCCATTTGTCCTGTCTGCGATCTATGACAAGAATAAATCCAATTCCAGCATCTCGTAAACTAAGTTTGGAGGAGGAAAGAAGAAAATAGGAAAGTTTAGTTAAAAATATAAATGTAACTCCTGGTTCCCTCACACAGAAAAGCAGTCAATAAACAGTGAAAAAAAAAGGTAGCTTGGCCTTTTTGTGCAGAATTTTCTTCATATAAATATCTTAACTAAAGATACATTATACACCATTTCAAAGATGCAGCGTTTTGCGGAGTTTCAAAATGCATTCAAATAATGAATTCTTCTTTTTCACAAAAGACAATATTTACATTTATTGCACAGGGATTATTTCAGAAGAAAATGAGACTGATTTTCCACTGTTTGGTGCTGATATAATCCCTTCCTCATGATGTTGTCAGTATAATTTCGGGATCAAAATAAAGTTGTTTTTCTTTCGCATCTGCTTTTTAACCTTCTGTTTGAATTGCCTTCCTCCTCACTGATACTTAAAACTCCTGAAAACCACAGATCCTTCTGATCATTCCATGATACTGCTCCACGAATCTGAAATCCTCATATGCCTCCAGGCTGTAAACTTCTTCCTAGGTGCATCTTCACATTCACTGAAACAAAAAAACCTTAGGGCATTTAAGCTCTTCAAGCCACGGATGAGAATAATGAGCTCAGAGGCACTCCTCTGGAATGGAAACATCTGTGGGAGAGATTCTGCTCCAGTCCTGCCGTACGGGTGGGTGACCTTTCTATTTTGCCTGTGCTCAGCTGCATGTGCTACCGAGCCCTGACCAAGGGATGTGCTCCTGTTTTGTAATTCCCCATCTAAGCCAATTGTGCAATGCCAGCAGCAGCCCTTGCCAGCCAATCGCAATCAAAATGGAAACAGCAGGCAAATGCCAGGCAGACAGGCTCAGATTAATTGTTTTCTCATACATTTGCTCCTTTTTCAGTATATGTGCTGTATTTTTACATCTGATGATTTATTGCAAGGCCTGCTGTGGCACTATTACATTAGAAATACTGTGCATCAATTTGCTATGGTAATATCTTAAAGGAAAAAATAAAAATCAACACAACAGAATGTCAGGATTCTTTATTCAAGGTTGCTGAATCATGGAAACACCAGCTTTTCTTGATAAGATTATGTCAGTAGCATAATGATAAGAGGATGTTTAGGAGGGTGAAGAACAGAGGTACCCAGATGTGTCATTTTAAGCTATTCTTCAAAATTACAGATTTAAACAGGACTCACAGTTTATTCCCTTGCTTTTATAAAATGCAGCATCTCTCAAATTTACAGACACACTCTTCAGTGGGAAACATGAATAATCATTAGAAATGCAAAGGAGCCCTTGCCTTCTTTCAGAGGAAGCTAAGCAGTCCTCTCAGCACAGCAGAATGTTAGAAGTGATCCTCACTGCCCACATTCAGTGCATGTTACTTAACTCTTGCCTCTGGGTTAGGACAACACTGATAAACAACATCTGAGCACTTGCCTTGTAAGCCTGAGAACCCTTGCAGACAAACAGGGCTTTATATTAGCAATATGCTTCCCACTACAGTAAATTTCCATGATTTACTAAAGTTTCCTCTCTTATTTTTCTTTATTTAAAGGGCAAGAGGAGGAGAGAGATTCAGACTGATTTTAGCCTCTTCCTGTTCCCCGTTTAAAGGTCTCACAATTTTAACCCTTAGTGACTGAGCAAAATAAAATTATAATAGCAACCATGTGCCACAATAATCAGATGGCAAAACAAACTCCTTGGGTACACAGCCTTAATGTGGATCAATGGAGTGAAAAAGGTGCTACAGCTGTCCCCACAGGAGTCAGTGTGGATTTCGGAGTGTATTAAGACTCATAGTCTATTTTCCCCCCACTCAGTAGAAGGTCCCAGGAGCCCTGAAATCCCTCCATACTTCCTCAGAGGAAGCATAATCTCAGAGTACCTAAATCCAACAACTGTATAATATTACAAGAAAATACTGATATTTCAGTGCAATATGAATAAAATTAAAGCCTCTGAAAGAGCATCAATAGGATTTCTCTCTAAGAGCACATGAAAATACAGACTCAGCTGTGATCCCAGAAATTATCTACATGGCAGCTCCACACAGTTAATCAACTGCCTGAACACCTGACAATAAGCAGAGCTTAACATCAATATCCTAGAAAAATAAAAGACAAGGCTTACTTAAGTGGAAGAATTAACAAAGAAAAGCACATCTCTAAGATAGCCCAAAAGACGTCTTCAGCCAACCTTCTTTTTCCACCGGATCAAATAGAAGGATCAAATAAGTTGTGTGCTTGCATGAATCAGCAAGCTCAGACATAAAAAGCCAGGATTCCCCACTGCTGCCCAGAAGAGACCCGATGGCAAAGTCGTGAGCATCTGACTTCAAACTGTTAATACTACATTAATATAAACCAGTGGGAAAAAAAAAAATTACATGCCCTGTTCCAAATCAATCAGGGTGGGAAAAGTATTTGTTATCTTGACAACAGTGCCTTGTTGCAAAGGCCTGGCTCTGGAGTCTGGGATCCAGCTCCAGCAAGTCACAGGCAGGAAGCAACAAACCAAACTAAGACATTGTGTACAACAAAGTTGAGAACATTGCAAAGAGAACAAAGTCATGCATTCAAGAAAAGTAAATATTGAAAACAGGTCTGTTTGCCAATGTACCCTTGCTCTACTGACCTCTCCTTGCTGCCAGACACGCACCTGCACATGAGGATGCAGGACACCTTGGAATATCCTCCTCCTTTCTAGGGCATAGGGAATGATGCTTTGGAAACAAGCACATCCTCAATTTTCCTTTGGCTCCTGATTTAATTGTGAGTGCCAGCTGTCCCTCTATCCCTCAGCCATATTTATTCTGTTTTATCCTGATAATGATTTTCCCCTACCCCTCCATGTGCTTGAGAGGAATGCATTTTTTTTGTGCTCAGTGTCTCAGCAGAAGCATGCTCTGATGGGCACAGCTCATCAAGCTTTTTTCCCTGCCTTGGTCCAGCTGCCCTGTACTCATCAGCTTAGCTCACAGCTTCTCATGCCTCTGCAGCACTCCCCAATAAACTTGTCTCCACCACTGACATTTGTCTCTCCCATTCATCACTCTTTATCCCAAGAGCAATGCAAAAAGTCTTTTTATTTTCTTTTTAATTTTAGACTTTCAGGATGAATGACATCAGTTCTCACCTCTTCCTGAATACCACAGTCCCTTCATCCTCCAACTCTATGCTATGTCCCACTTCATCTCCAGTGTCTTCCCTTGGGTGGACACTTCCCTCGGCTGTGCTCCTGCCTGTGGAGTGCAGCAGCTTGTCTGCACTGCCTGCTGCTCAAGAGGTGGCACTCACACCCCATGCCACAGCCTTCCTGGAAGCAGACCTGGCTCTAGAGCAGCTCATCCTGTAACTGAGAAGCTCCTGCTCAGCTCCAGGATGAAGCAGGACACTTTTGGCAATGGGCTTGAGTAGTTACTGAGCATCTGTGGCCTGGGGTTTAGGCAGATTTTTCTCAAGGTACTTTCTTGACACAAATGCCATCATTCTTCTGAGTGTCAAGTCTGAGTCCTTGAACAAAGGAAGTAGACACTTGAGCTTCTCAAACAATTGTCTCAATGCTTGAAGAACATGGTAGATTTGTTCCCTGGCATCTTAGGAACCACACAGCTATTTTGGCTGAACTTTTCACCATAAAAACAGGTGGCACCTCAAAATTGGAAAGAAAATTTGGCATAGTTGTAAATGACTAGAAAAAACCCCTTACAGTGAGAAATATTAGAAAACCTTAGCAGAAGCACCTGTCTATTCAGGCTTCTTAACGTTTCCCATATGACCTTTTTTGTCTTTAATGTATTAACTTGTATCCGGTGTACTTTCTGAAACATAATTTATATAAACGTCTTCCTTCCTTTGTTTCTCTCCTAATACATGCACAAAAAAAACCCCCAGACCAAAACAAAAACCCAAAACATCATGGGATAAGCACTGTTCTTCTGTTTATTCACCAGAACAAAGAACAGAACATTTTTAGACAGGCAGGGAACCATCCCTGTTTCTGCAGGAAATGTGCTCAGCAAACTCACAAAGGCCAGGTTAGAAAGGCAGAAAGTGGAGGAAGAGGAGCAGGGCCACAGATGACTGGAGAAAATGCAGCAGAGGATGGACTTTCTGCTCAGCCCCCTCCCCTGTCTTGGGGAGCCAGTGTACAACCATTAGGAGGAGGTGACAGTGAGGCTGAAATACCTGCCCAACGAGCAGCCAGTTTCCCATGCAGAGCAGGAACTGAATTTTCCACTTAGTGACTCCTCAGTTTAGATTATGGGGACATCTTCCTCTTTGTCTTGTTTGCAAGACTTATTAGCTCATGCACTTGGGGGAAAGGGTGGGAAAGCTTATAGTACATAGGACTGTGGAAAGAAACTTCCCTTGGGGGTATGTGGAAGAAATTACATAAACATCCTCTGAAAGATCCTTGCATTTCTCCAAGGTATGGGTGGTGAGAACTGCTACACCAATAATTTCCTATTGCTTTTACACTGCTGTATGAAAGCAGTTAGTATACATTGGTCTCTGCAACAAATGAAACAAAGCAAATATTTGGGCTCATCCCAGAGACCTGAAAGTACCAAACCTCTGCATGTTTGAAATTCTGTACAGCATTTTAGGTTACAGAAGTCCACTTATTTAAAACTGAAATTCAGTCTTAGAGCTTTATTATTAAACAGTTGGCCTACATGACAGTCAGGACTGTTCCCTACCTCAACTACCTCAGCATACAAATGGACTAGAAATTCTTGCTCTCAAGGGCTGAACAGCTATTTCCATACTAGGGCTTGAACAATATTTTACATAGGATTACTGCACTGAACAGAGCACCAAGGCAATGTCTGCAGTCATCTGTATCATAAGCAGAACCCCGGTACCACCCTATCCTAAAGCTTCCTCACCCTCAGCACAGTGACACACACACACTGCCTCAAAAGATGTGAGGCCTGGGGCACCTCACAAATCCCAATCTTTTTTGGCAAACAACTGTAACCCTATGTAAGAAGGACTTGGAATTGGCTCACCCACTCATCATTGGTCACTTAACTTAGGAACAGCCCACTGGAAATCAGACACTTAATGAGCAAGGTTGCTGCTTCCCAAGAGAAACTTTGCATTCTACATTTGCAGACAAGACACTTCAACTGACTGAGCCTGAGCCACCTCACAGACTACTTCTCCATCTCTCCTGCTGCTGCTAGGAATGATTTCTTGGGGGGTGGAGGGGAGACATGAATTCTTTCTTAATCATCAGTGTTTCACACACTAAAAAAATGAAACCACAAATGCCTCAGCAAATAATGGAAGCAGAGAAGAGCCACCTCCTTAATGGCCTATATAAGCTCTAGGAGACAGTCAAATAATATAGTGAAGAATGTGATATCAATGGCATTAACAAATCAAGATAAAAATCTCCAGTACAGCAACCAGGAAAGAAAAAAAAACCAAAAAACCAAAACAGCTAAGCCCTGTGGTGACATTTCACTGCACCAGTTTTATGCTGGTTTGCCAGCAAGGAAAAGGGCAGTAACAATTCACCTGGCATAGCCTTGCTGCACATCTCCTCTGCTCCTGCCCCTTGCGTAGGGTAACCCACACTACTTCCATTTGATCATTAGCTACGTCCTAGAGGGTGCAGAGTCTCCTAGAGCAGAAGAATTTAATGGGTTTTGAACTTGACACCAATAAAAAAAAAATCAGCTGTAACATTGTACAAAATGTAGCACCCAGCCACTAGACCGTAATTAGGTCTAGAACAGTTTTATTTTCTTACAATTCTTGATTGCTCATTATTGTAAAGCTTGCTTTGTTTCAGAACTGGCCAATTCATCCACTTCATTCCAAAGAAATCCACCTGCTGGGTATTTAAAAAAAGGCACAAAAATATCCTATTTGGCATGTACCCCTAATTTTAAAATGTTTAAAAGCTGCTTAATATTTTAAAATTGTCTTGTACTCATTTGGCCTTTAAATATTTTCATCTTATGACAGCTTCTTTCTCATAGTCCAAACTAAAACTAAACTTAGGGACTTTATATTTTAAACCAACATAAGGAAAAGAAAGCAGACTTTCTTTGTGATTTCTCATGTAAATGATGAAAATAGGTTGATATACATCATATTCCTCAAAGCTCCATTTTGAAAGCCTCGGACATTGTCTCAAGGCCTTTATAGCCCAAAGTACCCAGCCTCACTGCAGAAGGTTCCTGATTAAAACAATTTAGAGATAGCAGAAACTGAAAAACATCTATAAAGCAGCCATATGACCATATGAGCTCTTACATTGAATTTCCTTGTTTCAATTGCAAAGCAAGCCTGTAGGTTTCAACACTGTATCTAAGCTGAACGCTGCTTTGTAAGGCTGCTGCTATTCCAGATCTCAATGAGTATTCTAAAAAACTGCATTTACATCAGTATTTAAAAGCATTTAACTGAAGACGAGCCTGGCAAATAAAAGATGTTATAATCCTTTGGAATGTGTTACAAATGTAACATTTTATAAAGTTACATAATGTTACAAATTATATTCTGAACTTGCAATTTATCATTTTTGATACTAATGAAATTGTATCATATCACAAAGTAATTACACACCTAAAACAAGTTGGAAGTGTTCTGAGCCCTAAAACCTTCCTATTAACTACACTTGCTCTAAATTGGCAAACTTTAGAATTATATTTTCTATTTTTTTCAACAGAAAAGTTGAGACTTGCATTGTAATTGAGATATCAGCGGCAAAGAAACCATCTGCCAAGAAAATAAATAGAATGAAAACGTATTTCCAAAAGATAGCTGCATATACAACTGCATGTTGCTGTCATGGCATTCAGTCCCTTAGACAGAAAATAGAACTTTGGTGCCAAGTTCTGCCACAGATGTAGATGTATGACTAACTGAGGTCAAGTATACTGAACAAACCCTAGAACAGAATTGTCCCTAACACACACAGCATTTATGAACACCCAGATGAAGCTCTTTGGCTACCTAGCACACCTCCTGAGCCCCTAAAGCAAACTGGCAGGACATTTTGGCTCCCACTCAAACAGTGACAAAACTGACATCTTGTGGTGATACTCATTTGTGACATCTCAGTTCAGATTCCTACAAGAATCACTTTCAGCTGAGGTGTGTAACTAGTCCATAAGCAATCAGTTCTTATTCCAGCAATATTTATGAGAAAAAACAGAAATTACAGGTGCACTCTATTTATGGTACATGGCACTGCATATGGGGCAAAAATAGGAATGCAATGATTAACAACTTCCTACATGAATTCTGTAATTTCAATCAGAATTAATATAGTTTTGGCTTCAGTTTTTGTAATCTCTCTCTCTTCTGCTGAAAACACTGAAGAAGTCAGCTAGTGCAGAAGTGCTGGAAGGGCATGTCCATCTCTTCTGTCTCATTGGAAAATGATCCAAAGCAGACCCAAGGAACAGGCTCACCTCAAACTCTATGAGGTCCTGAGTTTAAAGGTGGTGCCTGGTGGTGTGGAAGTCTCTGCACTGCACCTGTCTCTCCATACCTTCATCTCTGGAGTCAGAGAAAAAGCTTGCCAGATCCTCCTTACTTACTGTGTTTAACCAGTGAGCAACCTGTGCTGTGCTTCAACACAAAAGAAGGCTCTTGATGTAGAAAAATTTGTTCTGTTTCTTTACTGAGCCCTGTCATAGTCAGCTCAATGAACTGTAACTGTGCAAGGCAAAACCCACCCAGCTCAAACTAAGGCTGGCCACTGTTCATGAAGCAATACAGGAAAGAGAAGGCATTCCAGCAGAAGAAAATTTAAAATAAGACAGCCAGAAGTGCTGTTATACAAGTGCAGCCTCTAGTGGTCTGTCCAAAATCACTGAATGCCAAGTAAAAATTATTATCTTTTAATCTCTTGCCACTAACAGCTACATTTCACCCAACACAGCTGATGCTGTGACATTTCATAGCAGCAGCACAACCTGCAAGCAAGAAGGCAGAAATAATTTCTTATTGATGCTTATGCTTCAAATTTGATTTTGAAAATAAAAACTTTTTCCCCTCCTTCCACTCCCCAAAAAACAACATGCATACTATTCTACAATCTAATTAATTCTGTACTGAAATTCTGTGAATAGGTATGCTTTCAAATGCATATTTAAAAACCCAAAGCATTTATTTTATTCTGATTTTTGATAGTCACTGCCTTCCCTTCACAGAAACAGATGAACCTGCACAGGAAATGAAGAAAATCTGAGCTTCTGTGTTGGAGCTGAACCTGTTAAAACTTCATCATTAGACAAGGTTCAGATAAGAAATTTCATACATTTCCCTGCCTCAGTTATGCACCTTTTTTTCCTTATTTCTTCACATTCCAGCTAACTCTCCCTAAATCTTATCCAGGGTACCACTGTTGAAAACCTTCTCTCTTTCCTTTCCTATTATGCTTACTTTTGGTCTCAGCTGTTATTAGTTCATGCCCCAGGCATGTCTAAAAACACACTGTATTGCAATTTTCTCGAGACTGGGGAACCATCAGATAACCAAAATTGCATTTTAGGATCTCTCAGCAAAGAAGAATTTAGATGAATGTTGGGTTGTGAGGTAGCATAAATAAAAACCATCATAGGCAAGTGATTAAAATTTGTTCATGAAGCAGAAGAGATGAGCAGAATCATACAGCCAGGCAGAGTGACACCATGAAAATACATGCCTTTTGACACTTTATAAGCATGGGCAAGAATAATTACACATGATGTTATGTCAGTGACAGGAGATCTTAAAAGCCAGATAAACAGGAGAAAAAATAAGGAGAGCAACTTCAAAGAGCTTTGTCTTAGGGGCTATTAACAATTCAAAACTTCACAATGATTGTAGGTCATAGCCACAAGTGGTTATGTGCAGCCCTATGCTTGTTCTGAAAATTCCTCAGTCACCTCAGGACAGTGACAACAACAGCTCACTGCACTGCCAGCAGACCAAGAACTCAAGGAAGATGCGCCACTACCAGAGACATCCTGGCAACAAGGCAAATGCTAACTCACTGACCAACAGGAGAGCTGCCCCCAGCCTTGGTCCCAAAAGCAACCAGAAGCCTTTATCCTGCACAGAACCAGGTCTCTTGAAATAGTGAGATACAAATCCCAACATATTTACGTGGGGAAGTTCTGTCTCAAGCACTGCTTGTGTTCCTCAGCCAAATGGCCAGCACTGGTACACACCTTATTTATTTTAAAATATTTATGCCAATTTATGTAACATGCAAGTCATACTTCTTTTATCTCCCCACTCAGATTCAGAGATATGGGCATGAGTATCTTCCTTGATTGGTCCCTATATTTGCTCTTTATCTCCTGTGCTCCTTTAGGTCCTCAAATCAGCCTCTCTTCCACTTTCAGCAATTCCTCCTTAACCACGACAGACTGGAAGGCAGTAATGCTGGCTATCTTCTATCATATACGCTGACCTTCTTTCTGCTCCAAAAAGCTTTTGCTGTTGGGGGGGAAGCTGAGGGAATGTAGCCAGGGTTAAAAATAACAACCAAACTGTCCAGGCATCATCATCTGCCTGGGCCTGGACATCTGCTTGTACCATGTGCACTCACCGCCTTCCATGGTAGCCACAACCTGTTTTATAACTGCACAGATTCAGAGAATGACTTGGGGTGAAAGGGACCTTAAAATCATCGAGTTCTGCCTGCCCAGAACTTCACAAACTTTATCCCACCAAGGAACTAAAATCAGAGCTACCTTAATGCATTACTGCAGGTAAAGGAAAAATTGCTTTAACAAGTTGTTGCTGAACAAATCCCCTTTTAGTGTGTGAAATTAAGTAAAATAAGAGTTTTTAAGGAAGAGCTATAATTTTCTAAATGGAAAACACAGTGTGATTTCTTCAGGTCATGCAGAGCTGCTTTTAGAAGGACTGTTTGAAGAAAGACAACAACTTTGAGGACTCATTTAGACTTAACTACAGATGGCTGAAGTAGGTCACGTTATCCTGGAGGGACAATTAAGGATAAATAGGTCAATAAAGGCAAAAGGGCTCTATGACAGTTTAGGCTTAAGTAAATTGAACAACAGAAAGACTGTGTGGCCCTCATTTTAGAACTATTAAGTCTAACTCCATAAAACACTTTTACACCTATTCAGAACTGCAATTTTAGAATTATACATATTTCCAGGACACTGCAACAACCACTAATGCGACTGCACAAAGTATTGAAACAACCTTACAGGGAACGCTGCACAATTTATCTTAGAACTGTGCCATTACACTTAAATACGGTGTTAAATTCTCTGAATTTAATACTGGACTAATCAAAACCTCTGTGTGACAGTCCAGAATTTTAGTAATTAACTTTCACAATTTTACAGTGCTTAATTTACTTTGTCTCATTAGCAGACTAAATTTACCACAGGATGGTGCGTGTCATACATGCTACCCAAATCCTCTAAACCCTAAAGGTGTAAATGGGATTTAAAGACTGGAAAGGCTTTACCTGTACAGGGCTGGGCTTTAAAACAAGTTTAAGGCACTTATAAGGTGGACAGGTACTTAAAAGGTGGACATTGAAACAAGTGTAAATATTTTTAAACCCAGTAAAAATTCAGACTCTAAGTAACAATCTGGGCTTTGACCTTAATCTTGCGAGGGTATGTATCTGACCAAAAGCTTTGGACTACCACTTAAGTTTACAACACTCTTACTTCAAACCTAAGACCTTACCCTGTCTGCTTACAGCAACATATGGTATTTACAACTGTTTGGCAGCTGTGCTCTGAGAAAGGAAGGGTACACACAGCGTGGCAGATTTTGCTGGAAGTCCTGGGATATTCTCACTGACAAATTTGAGGAGCTGCCAAAGTAACAGCAGGGTACAGGTTCCATATCTTCAGCCTGGATTGCAATCCAGCAAAGAGGAGAGCAGGGAAATTAAGCACAGCTGACAGAAATAAACTCTGAAGCTGCAAAGCTATTGCTCAGCACGTCAGTATGAACTGTCAGGGCAGCTGTTTTTTGGCACTTCTTTCCCATTATGTGATGATGTTCATCCCTGGCACTCCATAAAACAAAATTGCTTAACTGTTAGCTAGTGGTGGGCTGCCCATTCAGTTGGCAGATAGATGAGCAAACACAGGCTGTTACCCTCTGACACTGCCTCTTTGCAAGGTCTGCTGGACCCTGATGGACTTACAGGCTCAAAATACAGCATTACCCCAACACTGCTGCCTCTACTTTCAGAGCACAGAGGTGGATCTGTGTCAAGAAGACTGGCCAGGCCAAGCTGTGTGAGCCCTGAGCTCCCCTGTGTCCCTAAACCGAGCTTTGCTAGCTCCAGCAACACCCGTGCCATGCTGCTGCCTGTCCCTCTGGTCCCTGCCTAACCCCACCTCATCACACTTTGCTGTGCCCACACAGATCTGAGCCCACTGAAAGGCTTAGCACACACATATTTTTCTTTCTGTTTCCCAGTGTTATCCCAAACAATGGGAAGCTGGTATGGTAAACAAGCAAACCCTTAGCAACACCTCACTCCTGAGCTTTGGAACTGTCAGACATCAACGCTTTGGAGATCATCTCGTCCTGTTCCATCCCTTGGACAGGATGGCTCCCTAGCTTCCTACACCACACAGTACCAAAAACAACAGGATTTTTTAGAAGGCTACATGGTGTTCAAGCATTTGTAAACTCTCAGGGATCTCAAAGAAGGGAACACTCTCCTAGCCAGGAAACTGATGGACACCCTTCAAAACAGGAAACTGCTGAACATGCCAAGTTAACCTGAGTTATGCTTAAGATCATGCAGTAGGACAGGATAGCACTACAAAGACAAATTGTACAAGGCTCTGTCAGAATACAAGGAAAAAAGGCCCATGTAGCATACTTAATCAGCAGCATGGGACTCAAACAGGCCATCAGAAACTATTCTGAATTTTCTAATCTACACTACTTATTTCTCCTGAAAGGGATTTTGTGTTTAAGACTTAGCTTTACACTTTTAAAATACTAGTTTTCCAATCTCTTGTGACCACAAGAATCTTAGATTGCTTTCTTTGTTCAAAGATGAGTTTATATGAGCAGTAAAGAAAAGCATTAAAACGATACTCTTTTGTTCTCATAAACAGCATATTGTTTTCTAATTGCAGTAGAAACTGCTAGTTAACCAGAAGCAAAACCATATGTTGAAGAATACTGTGTAGTTAAGTTTTTTTTAACCACTGCAATTATCTATTAATTTCTTTTGAGGCAAGTTCTCATGCCACTACCCATGTTTGGTAAATTCATATTCCAACAATGTGTACACACTTAAGCTAATAAAATGCATTTCAAGAAACAGCTGTGATGAGGAGAAATTAAATATTAATAACACCTGCCTTCAAGGTGCACCGCAAATCTTAGAAGTCAATTTACCAGAATCAATAGAAAAATGGAAAAAAAGCCCCCAAACTTTAAAAACATAGAACACTGAATGCCCTGAAATGCAGCATTCTTCCTTCAGCCTCAGTACATGTGGGATGTAAAAGGAACGACGCACAGCTGCTTGTCCCACTATGCAGTAAGAATGATGGTGTTTGGAGGTAATTGGGCTTTTAATCAGCTAAGAGAGAAGACAACCTTCATCTGCAGGCTTTTTCTCTACTGAGCTCAGCAGTCATCCCCAAAGGACTCACAGAGTGAAGTAATAGGAGACATTCTCTGCACAAAGAGAATCAGACCAACTACATGGACATTATAAAATCTCAAAATATCCCAAAAGGATGCAAGACATGCCTGACCTCTACTGAAATGCAGTTGAATTTAAAGTTGTCACCTCTTACAGACACTTTATCTAGAGATATTACTGTATTGTACAACTCCATTGATAAGAACTATTAATTCATGTGGATCAATATTTACATGTTAACTATTTGTACCAGTTCAGCATTTCAGTTAAACTACTCTTCTTAGGAAGTACTGCCTTGTGTACTGCCAAAGATACATAGGCTACCCTCCTACTTGGGTAGCCTATGTATCTTTCTAAGACAATTCTCACCTTTTTAACAAAACTTCATCTTATATTTCAATAACAATAAAACAAGTATTTGCTAAAAGGAAAAACCTGCTTCAGAAGCACTACACAGATACCTTACAACATATATTTCAATACCAAAACAGACGTTATGAAGGCATTAGCTGCACTCTTCTGCTGTCTATTGTAGTCATCCTTAATCCATTAATTTTCCTGACAAAGCAACAATCTTTCTGTACACATGGTACATGACTGTTGTCACAAATTATGCCAACAATCTGTACTGAATATTTTGAGATTACTACAAACCTTGTTAAACATCATATTTTATCCAGCCATCTACAGAACATGAATTTACCTTGCAACATTAACAACACCCACCTGAAGAATACGGTTCAGCTTCCTGCTTAATGTTATACAGTTGCACCCAGCTTAACTGAGTATCTTTAAACTGAGATGAGGTATTCCCTTTCCACTGTGTCCTTTCCTAACATCCTCACATATCAGGCATTTACACATCTAAGCACATGCTAATAGCACTACTATTTTCACCATTCCACTCCATGATCATCTAAACTGACAGCATGCAACTTTTAATAGTTCTATTCCTAAATGCAACATACTTCACAAGATATTTTTGTTTCATGATTTAAGTTTACTGTGAAAAGAGAAAGTTCACACAGAAAAAACTTGCAAAACCGAGTGTTTACATAATACAGAACAAGAACACAGTAAGAAGTGACAAGCACATGTTTATCTATAAAATTAGAAGGAAGAAAAGGGTAGGTTGAGAGGTTTCACTTTTTCCTCTTTCAACAAAGTCCTAAGCTAGCCTTTCACTTGGGAAGAGATCTTGAAAACCTGAAGTCACTGCTAAGATTTATATCAGTAGATATACTATTGGGTGAACTCTACTGCAGGGGACAGAAAGATCTTCTTATGAGGCTCTCAGTAGCTCCTTACTGTCATCCCCATAAAATAGGGGATATATAGTTTCCCTTAACATGTGACTCCAGGCAGCTGGACAATGCTTGAGCTACGGCTGCCAACCCCTTGCTGTGATCTTGCACGGGACCAAGTAGATCAAGTAGTTTTCTGAGGAACTGGGGTGGCTCCAGATGTGTCTGTGCTCTGCAGTCTGTGCTCTTAGAAAAGTCCATTTGCCCTTAGTCTGTCGGAACAGCCAAAAGACTGAGTTACCTCTCTGATAAATGAAATGACAATAACCTGAGAGAGCAGTCCGTGCTTAAGAGCTGTGGTTGCATTTCCATCCTTTCTGTAAATGTGTACCCCCTACACTTCTTTAACCAACTGACAAACTAAAAGCTAACTGCCTCCACTTCCTTTAAAAGCCCCTTCCAAAGCACCTAAAACAGTATCTGAACACTAAGATAGCAAGAAAAATCCTACCTTACACCACCTTTAAGAGCACTAGAGATATCCCAATTCAAGAAGAATTGCAGTCACTGATGTTACACGTATCAATACATGTAACATTTCAATGGCAAAATATCTTTCACAGGGATGTATGCTGGCATCTGGCTAGTGTCATTTCTGTAGTTTTTTATTCCCATAAACCTGCACAAGGCCTCAAAACACAATTTTACACTATAAGCTACTGACATTGCTAGTGAAGATATCAGTCAGGAATATCATCAGACCTTTGAGATTTTATTGATTCTCAGGCACAAAAAGGTGGCAAATTTATCAGTATCTTAACAACAGTATTATTTTTACAAGATTTAAAATTGAATTGTTACCACTTTAAACCTAGAGAACTGTTATATTCACAAGAGTGAATACCTTACTCTTAACATCTAGACAGCTGGGCCATCTCCTTTGTTTACAAAGAACACTCCTCTCTTTCTAAACACTTATGAATTAAAGAAACAAGAAAATCAGAAGAACAGCCAGACTCAAAAGAGTGACCATTTCTGGCTCAATACTCCCAGAGAAATTGTTGTCAGGTAGGAGCAACTGACAGAAAAACCTTCAGAAAATCTGCTCCTATCAAAGTGGTATGCTGGGACGCACTCAGTGCTCCCCCACCATACCAGATGCTGTTTGTTCTGATCAGATTTTCTCACATGAGCCCCACTCTGTGCATAAGTTCAGTGGGCCACATGAAATGCACCACCAAGGACTTTCAAAAGGAGAAGCAGATGTGAATTCAGAACATAATTATTTGCAGAAACAGTACCCAAGATATGATCAAGGGATGCTTAGCACCATGCAGTTTAACCACCACCAGGATAAACAAAGGAAATGCAAAAGCTGGCTGTGAGCTTCAGAGTTTCATTCCCTGACAAACTAAGGATTAAGAAGTACAACCAGGAGGGGCTGGTTACATCAAGTACAACTTGATGAGGGTGGACTCCATCTCCCACTCCAGATCTTTGCCAAGGACATCACACAGCATGGATAAATACATTTCCCTGAGGAAAACTGTCTCCAGATAAAACATCAGCCAATAAACACCTCTTTTTGAGCCAGATAATCCAAGCACTTTCTTACCCACTCAGGAGCCCACCTGCCAAAATGTAACAACTCAAGGTGAACAGAAGAGTGCTGGGGGAGACTGAGATGGAAGTCTTGCTTAGAGGGAGGCAAAAAACATGCCCAGCTTTGCTTCATTGATGCATCCAGTATTGTCATGACAGAAATAGGCTGGTCAAGCACTATTACTGTTGTTTAATTCATGCTGGCTACTCCCCACCACCTCCTTCTTTTATGTGCCCAAGTGTGTTTTAAGAGGACTCACTCCATAATTTTCTCACAGATCAAAGTGACGTTACCTCTAATCTTCAAACCTTTCAAGGATTATACAGAGCAACCTTACTATGACACTGGTCAGCATCTTCACCACTCTCAAAGCAGCTCATCTTATCCCAATCTCTAGATTTGGGTTAAGATTTCTCAAGAGATGCTTGATTTTGTCCTCAGCCATTGCTTGTCATTCTCCTCCTTGAACTTTCTTTCTGTACACAGAGGCCTGGCAGACACTGTCAGAGAAGACTGCAGTGAAGAACTCAAGTGTTTCAGCCTCATCTTCATTGGCTGCTGCTAATTTGCCCAGTCCATTTGGCATAGGTCCTTGTTTATTCCTGTACTGCTAAAGCACCAGAAGTTTTTTCGACGGGTCCGTGATGTCCCATTCTTCTCGTCCCTCAGCTCCAGGTGCGCTTTGACTTTTCTGACGCCATCCCGACATATGTGGACAATGCATCTACATTCTTCCTTTGTAGCCTGTCCCTGCTTTCACCTCCTGTACGCTGCCTTTGTATCTCAGCTCAGGCACAAGTTCACTTTCAGACAGTGAGTGGGGTCAGCCTCCTGTTACATCCATTCACGTTCCAGGACGTGCCTTTCTTGTACTTGGAGAATACTGTCCTTCAAAACTTGGCAGCCTTCCACAGCAGATTTACCCTTCAGAGCTGCCTTCCTTTGTATCCCACCTACCAGTTCCCTGAATAAGCCCAAAATTTCCTCTCTTGAAGTCTCTAGAGTATTTACTTTATTCTGCTACTTGCCTTACTCACTTCCATCAAGATTTTGAGCCCACTATTTCATTCATTAACAGTCTATCGACAAAAATAATTATATTTTTGGAGAGCCCATTGGTAGCACTATTTGCCCTCTAAGAGAGTCAGAATTAATCCTTGGGCCTGCTTTGCACTGTCAGGCAAAGCTCTGGAAGTCTGCAGACACGATACATTCAGCACAGCCAGGGAGCAGCTCAAGTGGTGAGGACAAACCTCTGTATGTAGATGCAGAGTGTTCCCTCACTGAGTAATATCCTGAGCAACACCCAGGAATTAGCATGTTATGCCAAAATTATACAGGTGCTCAATTAAAACTCTGAATATTGCATTCTAAGATACAGTGACATAGGAGGACAATGTCCATCATGGGACCTATATCCATACACACCAGGAAGTAATTTTCTGATGAAATATAAACAGCAGCATGTAATTTATCTAACAACTACCTTAGACAGCTGTCACTAACCAACACTTACTGACACTGCACCCTAAGCCTAATTTCCCTTTTCTTTAATTAAATACCAAGCCTGACTTTTACACCAGATGTCAGGGATCAAATGTGGAAAGTCCCTTAGCAGATAAAAGCTTATTTTCTTCTAGACAGGTGCTCACCTTGGAATGCTTGTCAGGTAGGTCAGAACATTCTGAAACTCTTTTTCAGGAATCTCACTGAAAGCTGGATAGTCTGGAAAGGTGATAACAGGGCAGCCATCTCCCCCTCTTCCACCTACAAAAGAAGCAGCAAATGTGTTTATATGCAAGTCTCTTCACCCAGACTGAAAGACTGAAATTTCCCACTGATAAAATAACTGCATTTTTTCTCTCTCTCTTTTTCTTTCTTTTTTTTTTTTCTTTTTTTTTTTAGGGTTCATGTGTGGACAGCTTATTCTGAACAGTCCGTCTCTTTTTCAGTGCTTAGGAAGTTTTATAGAAAGGACTTTGTTACACCCCATTCACGAAATGAAATTTTTTCTGGACAAATGTGAGCAGTTCTGACACCAGATGGCAGTGCATCTTCTGATAAACATCAACTGCATCTAAGTAGCAGCAATTCAGAGAAAGAAAGCAACCAACTTAGAAAAAAAAAAGTTAATTCAGAATTAAGTAGGTGAATCTCCATCTGGAACTGAACTCAACCCTCTCACCAGCTGGAACTCATTCATGCAACTCTCCCTACCCTGCTCAGTGGCTGCTTTGTTTCCAGGTTGGTGAAACAGAAGGGGCAGAACATTAAAACAAATGTATGTAGGAGTTTCAAATGAGATTTCCCATTCCCAGATGTTGTACAGAACGTGAAGCAGAGCTGAACACCTACACTGCAGCAGAGCTGCTGAGGAGTTGGATACCATTACATGTATCTCTCCTGGCATTTGCACCACTGGGTACAATTCACAGACACAATGCTTCTTCATGCACTTCACATACATTTTTATATGCAAAATGTAATAATTTCTTTTTACAGGCATTATTAGTGTTTCATGTCTTTAGCAAGCATATATTCATAAAGACAGGTAGGACAAGGGGCTTGATAAGCCCTAGCAAGTGCATGAAGTTAACTGTTCTGGGCTGACAGGAATACACTGCTGGGAAGTTATCGTTGATTCATGGTTCAACAGGAGAGGAAAAACAACAAAAAAAATGCTGTTATAAGATAACAAGGATATTTTTTCCAGCCTTGAAATCCGGTAACTGTGCAGAAACCAGCATTAAACTGTATTAACAGCACCAATTATGAGAGCAACAGTGACTTGTGAAGATTATTACCCACTTCCAGTCCCTTTGCATCTAACCTCACAGGAAAAAGAAGAGAAATATTTGACCTCAGATGCATTTGATAAAAGAAATCACAACTTCCCTCCCAAACACATGTAATTAAAAGAGCTGAAATAGTATCTTTATGTTAATTTGCGGTGAATCTGATTTCCATTTACCAGCTTACAGATGGCATAGTGCTGTCACTGTGAAGCTCTTGGAATCAAAATACATGAAAAAAACAACATGCTTTGGATGTATTTAAACAACAACAAAATGCAACTATTATGCAAATATCACAAGTTTGCAAATATGACCTTTATGACACATCCAAACATGGCAACACTGAGTCAAGGGAGCTAATTTTAGCTATACAAATTTTCACAACACAAATGTAAGTTAATTTTGACTCTACTGGTTTTTGTTCAAGCTCTCACGACTAAAGCATTTTCCTCTGTTGTTAAAAGCATGATAATGATTATTTCTGTTGCTTATGAAGCGTTCTGCTCTCTCTAGAGAAACTATTTTTAGGCACAATCATACATTATTTGTGGTATCTTCATTGGTTACTTTTTTTGTTCTACTTATCATCTATAAATAGGACACATGAAACAAAAGAACAACAACAATAGACTTGCAGGACACGTCCTAAAAGCAGAAGTCTGGACGAGGATTTTCAGGAAGTTCCCAGACCAGCACCGATTGTCAAGGCAAATAGAGCCATCCTGCCTGGTGACTGCCTATTAATTTTCAGTTTTTAGTACAGTCATCTGTGGTTATCTTGGGTGGAGATGACTTTCCCCTGAGCTCTTAGAATCAGTTCTTCACTGATTTTTCTTTGCAGTTTCCCTGCTGGGCCACTTGAGCACACATTTACCTTCAAATGCTCCTCAAGTATTTTTCCTTTATCAGAACCCTGCTGCTCAAAACATTTTACGGCAGAGTGACCTGAAATGCTAAATAATAAGAAATTCTGTAAATTTCAGCTATAACATCACTGACTTACAGAAGCTGCTCTCTATATTGCAACTTTATGGGTGGGATTTGATGATCTTGAAGGTCTCTTCCAACCTAGTGATTCTGTGATTAAATACATGGCCATCAAGGTCACTCTAGCCAAAGCAGCTGCTGCTTTAAAATGAGCATTTGCCAGAGAAATTTACAAAATGGCATGGGAAATAAAGTAAAAATCCTACACATTAATTGTTTTTATATTAAATATTAGAAATAGTGAATTCACTTTTTAAAGTGTCCTTTATTTCTTAATGAACCTGATGCAGCAAGAAATTGTTGTTTTGCTATATTCAGAATCATTCTTTTCTTCCTCATTTTTCTTTACCTCTGCAAAAGCAGCATTACATAGTTCATAAAATTGGCTGTGTCAAATGTGATTTTCTTCTCTTCATCCAGAAATAAATCAAGTCACAGAACTTAGGGGGAGGAGATAAAAAGTTTAGGAAGCTAGAGGGGCTTTATTGTTGCTGATTTTGATTTTAGCAAGAGGGAAAGCATTCAAGCGAAAAGTACTGAGCAATTTCACTTCTCTTATTTTAAGGCAAAAAATTTAAGGTTTAAGGCAAAATATTCAGACATCTTATTAAAACAAATTCACATAATAATCTTCCAGCACCTCAGAATTATATAGACCTGAATATGAAAAAAACCACAAATTTTGTGAATTTGTGAGCACTACAACTCATGCAAATATTTCAACACATACAGAATAGTTTTTAAAATGAGTTACTGCAATTTTAATCACCATACAAAAAATTAGTAATTTAACAGCAATATTTCAATAAATTCAGGTCAGTTGGTACAGTGACTAAACCTAACTACCCCAGTCCTAACCTCTGGAAAATTTTTGCATTCCCATCTTTCATATTTCCCTCTATCTCAGAGTCCTGAAATTCCAGCTACAGCTGTTGAACACCCTTAACTGATGTGCTCTACAAGTTCTGTCCACAGAGGCACACACAAGCCTGCTCTCCTATTTCTAGTCTTATACAGGGATGCACTACACAACTGGAATTTCATAGTTTTATGTGTTTTTAAGACAATCAAGTAACTGAGAGCATTATGAGCATTTTCTTAGTCTAATCTTAGCCCTGTTTTTTTAAACATAAATTTCTGAAAGTATAACAAATCCCCTTATTTTTGTTTAAAAAATTCTGAGCACTGTTCTGACTATGAAAATGTCAGATTGAATGGATCTAGGGAAAGATGTCTTTTCCCATAGCAGGGTAGGGACAGCCTAGATGATCTTTAAAGGTTCCTGCCAACCCAATCTGTTCCACGATTCTATGAAAATTATGAAATACATTCGGGATCATTTCTCTATGAAATATTAAACAAATGCCACTTGAGTGCCAGCTTTTGTTCTTTGTTTACTGCACAGAGCAGAAGAGAACACATCAGTCCCTAAGTGGGTGCAATCAGTCTGCAGACATACTACCTGAAACAATGCCCAAGAATTCCTTGATGTTTGTCTTATAACATGAAGCTGGAGAAACCTTCTACAGCTCAGAGCATTATTACTTTCCAGGCTACAAATGCAAGAACCATAGAAGTAGAGAGGACTGAAGCTTATTTCAGCAATTAAATAAAATAAAAATACCACACTGCTTTAAATTAAGCAGATCTGCTTCCATCCTATTTCTGTGAGCATTCACTAATAGAAAACTTTGTTATTATCTGACTTATACATGACTTTGGCAGTCTATTCACATGAAAATTCTTGAACAGATTAAGTGTCAAAACAAATTGCCTTCATAAAATGGTAATTTTTCAGTGGATAAACCTCAAAAATTCTAGCAAAGCCCTGCTAGGTGGAGCTCTTCCAAACAGATCTATGAGCCTTGGTCTAAGGTCAGTTTTTACAACAGTGACAGCCCTGTGTTTTGGAGAAACACACATTTTAAAAACATTGAATTGTACTAGCTCCACAGACCACGGCAAAGTGACTAAACTGTGCTTAGAAAATAACACTTCATGTTCCTAGGTTTTGAACACATTAATACCAGCAATATCACCAACTGCTAAAATTGTGTGTACCCAGAGCATTGTGGTCTTGCGGATGAAAACAGTAGAAAAAATAACAACGGGAAACTAGCTGTGCTATTGTGAGATGAGACAGGTAAAGTTTCCCTAAGTCCCAGTGATTCAGCATTTACTCTTTATATTCTGTGACAGCTAACTCTTCCCATCACAGTTGCTATGTCTTCTGCATTCGTTTTCCTTTTTAATAAGCAGGTTGGGTGATAGAGGAGTGCTAACCCAAGGAAATTGCACAGCATTTTCAGAATTTCTAATCAAGAGGCACATTAGTAAGTTCATATCTAAAAAGAATCTCAAATGAGACATAATTAGTATTCTTTTCAATTTAAAAAAGCATTGACACAGAAAATTACAAAACTCGTGTATTGAACATCTGCTAAAAAACACACACACAAGTGCACAGGCACACACAAACAGAGAAAAGTCCTGTAGAAGACATGCTAGTTGTTTGGGATTTTGTATGGACAGCAAAGTTTGGCAGCAGCAAAGAAATTGCTTGGACTTACTTCCAGGAAGGATGAGTAAGATTATTTTGTAATGTTTCCCTAACTAGTCTGCTCCTGTTGGCATAAATAAAAAGGTCTTCTCAAAAGTACTCTCACCATCCCCATAAAAAGGAAGTAGCTGGATATAATTAGATGACAGAGCAAAGATTTTGGCCTGATTCTATAATGCAAGTGAAATAGTATTTGACTATAAGAAAAAATATGACCTCTATGTTGATCAGTGTGCACACACAAGACACAAGAGCATCAGCCTTGCTGAATGGCTCAGATCTACAACTTTAGATCAAAAGATACTGCTTAAAAATTGCAATCCTGTCAAAAGTGAAGTCCTCAGTGACTGAGGAAGGGCTTCAGATTT